>NC_082651.1:37555182-37795598 GCF_028023285.1 Balaenoptera ricei
TTAGTGGTTTCGATTTTGTTTTACTGTTAAGAAGATTTCAGTTTATTTACCGGGAACAAACAACACATAATGTAAAAATAGTTTCCCAGAAACGATTTCCATCATTCTCTTCTTCCCTTTCTCCCGCAGACTGGTGTTTCACCTTGACAAGTTCTCTGTCATTCCATAGGAAAGCTGTCTGGCTTGGAGGTTGCAATCCCAGGGAATTTTTCATCAGCGGGGAAGTCTCCATCACTACAGAGGGATCAAGGGAGAAGTCAGTCCCTGGTAAGTGAGATGCTCCCCCTAAACACCAACACAGCAGTCGTGTACCTTTCAAGGGGTTCAGGGGCAAGATGGGCAAGGCATTTCTACTAACTCTTCTTAAGGATCACGGACAGCGCCCTGTGCTACGAGGTAAGCGGTGACTGTTGTAGTTCTTACTGGTGATCCTTTCCTGTCACTGATTCTCGGCTTTCTTTGTATTTCATAGGACTGTTGTCAGTCCAATACAAAATGAGTCTTATTTTTAAAAACCTGAAATGTTTTACAGAGCCTAGCATTCTCATATAGGGTCCTTTCCATTCTCCCCACTCTCCCGAGAGGCCAAGAACACTTCACACCATGAACTAGGAGAGGGGGTAGAGCCCTTTCTGATGAAATACATCAGCAAAGACAGAGTCTTAGCCTGCTTGCTCTCTGGACAGGATCTCGGACCACAAGGTCTTCACTCCTGGTGTAAATGAAGGAAGTGAGGACAGTTCAACTGGCACTCTCATAACAAGAGTTCTGAAACACCTTCCAAAGAGACTATAGCAGTAGATGAGGGAAGGGAGTGCTACAGTGTGGCAGTACCGGGGGAATGATCGGCTACAGCAGTGAAAAGTGTGGTACCGATTGGTGTGCTCTCGGGGTTCTTGTACATGTAGCATAGATGACCTCTACAGTGGCCCTCCCACCTTCCCACCTGCATTAGGTGTTCTTTTTTTTTGTAATTTATGTTTATGTATTTATTTACTGTTTGAACTTATTTATTCTACGTATTTATTTTTTTGGCTGCACTGGGTCTCTCATTGCTGTGCACGGGCTTTCTCTAGTTGGCGGCTAGCGGGGGCTACTCTTGGTTGCGGTGTGCGGGCATCTCATCGCGGTGGCTTCTCTTGTTGCGGAGCATGGGCTGTAGGCACGTGGGCTTCGGTAGTTGAGGCTCACGGGCTCTAGAATGCAGGCTCCGTCGTTGTGGCACATGCGCTTAGTTGCTGCACGGCATGTGGGATCTTCGCAGACCAGGGCTCGAACCCGTGTCCCCTGCATTGGCAGGCGCCACCAGGGAAGCCCTAGGTGTTCTCATATAGAGTCTAAAAACAGAGAGCACTGAGAGAAGGTAGTGGTTATTAAAGGCTCAGGATCTAAATTCTACCTGTCTCTACACCCCTTCCCAGCTGTCGATTTGACCCCATTTTTCAATGCTGACCTCATTGTTCAACTTTTCTCTGCCGTCTGTATACTCACCTTGAAAACTTGTTTCTGTGATGCGTTGAGCAGACACAGGGTGGCAGATTGCAGAGGTGGAAGCTGGTGGTCGGATATTTGTGGGCTGAATCTCCTTCACTCCCATTCCCATTTCTGGTTGCCCAGAGGCCCTACTTCCTGTGTGTGACGCCGAGCCGTAGGATTGCGGGCAGGAGCCAAGTTCTCCATACAGTAAAGACCCCAGTGTGCCTTGGTTATAGTAATATACCTGGCTTCCTTCCTGGCAGGGAAGTGACAGGCGGCTATGCCCCTGATTTGTCCGTGGGCCTCCTGATCCAGCAGTTCCCTTGGCTCTGCCCCTGTCGTCAGCTGCCCCTAGGATAACTCTGAGCCCTAGCCACTTCTCTGGTAGATTTCCCTATTCCCCCACTACAGTCCCACCTGAATAAGGCGACTCAGACCTTTCAGAGATGTGTCCTGAACCTCTTGTTTTCTGAAATACCTATCTGGTGGTTGTGAGACTTAAGGCCAGCGTCCCCGAGAGACTTTTTCTATTTCTCCTAGTAAACCTAGACTCCTCTTCTGTCACCTTCAACTCTACTCCAATTGTGTTCTTTCAACCCAGACCTCTGACCCTGCTTTTTACTTCTGCCATTTCATCCTCACTCCTGCTTCCTTTCCTAAATCCATACGTCTCTTTTGGCCTTCCTAGCCCTGGGCCAAGTTCCTTCCTCTTTGCTCAGTTTTTACCCCTTTCCTTCATTCTCCCATCCAACTTTCAGTCCTTCCTTTCTCACGCCCCAGTTAGCAGCATCTGAAAATTCGAAAGGTTTGTTACTCGTCTATTAATTGTATTCCATTTACTTATTCAGTTCTATACCTGTCTTACCTGTGTATGGAAGAACAGCTGGTAGCCAAGGTGGCACCAAGAATCCTAGCAGCTCTCACTTGACGTATCCGTAGTAGTCGGCAATTTCCATTTCGTTTTCCCTCTCGGTGAAAAATTGCAGCTTGCCCGAAGAGGTGTATCTGGCAGCATTCTCCCGTTGTTGTTGAGCCCGCCTCTTCATGGCCTCTCGCTCTGGCCTCTGCTCTTGTTCGATGGGCTTTGACATGACTGGCTCAGGCACGTTGGGTTCCCTCCATGGAACTCGTTGCTTGCTGAAGTCTTGGAGTAGAAATTGGGTTTGGAGCTTGGGTGGGGCCTGGCGCTTATTCACAGCAGGGGGAACAGGCTCCCGCTGGAGAGGAGGGCCAGATGAAGTTTTGGAGGGTGCAGGCCTAGGAGCAGCAGACTGAGGGACACGAGGCTGGGTGTGGTTGGTCCAAGCCGGTTGGGTTGGGTTGGTCACAGTTGGCTGAGCTGGTTTGGCGGGGCCTGGCAAAGAGGCAGGAGCTGGCTGGGATGAATTGACTGCAGCAGGTTGAGCTGAGTCAGTAGAACCAGGCTGGGCACGGTAAGCCCCAGCAGGCCGATGTGAGGCCAGAGACTGTGGCCTCCGAGGAGCGGGTCGAGCTTGAGGCTTGTCCCAGGCAGAAAAAGGCAGAGGTATCAACTTGACCTTCCCAGGAGGAGGCCGCTCATACTGGGCTGGAGATGGACACTCTGTTTCAGCACTGCTGTCTGGTTTCTGGGCTTGGACTTGCGTTTTCTCAGGACCCTTCCCCTCACGTGGGGTATGCCGCCATGGCTGGATAGCTGGGGGTGGCTGGGGGTCTTTGGGGTTGCTTGACTTTCCCAAGAGCCGACAGGAAGAGAGCCCAGTTTTCGTCTCATTCTTCTTCCCCAGCGCATGAAGAACCTTCACAGACTCCAGCATGCGCACGCCAAGGGAGGTTCGAGGCTTTTGAAAGCTCTGTTGGAGAAGCTCAGTTTGGTGTTCCTTTCGCTTCGTGTGGGGGATTGCTGGCTTCTCTTCTGCCTTGACTTTGTTCCCTGACTGCTTGTTCTCTTCAGCCTTGTTTCTCCCTCTGGTCCTTTTGGTCTTTTCCTGCCCGTGGCTCTTAGTTTTGCTGATCTTTCTGGATGCAGCTTTCTGAGGTTTGCCTTGAGAGTGCTTGGCCGTGTTCACAGGAGCCCTGTCACTGACTGCAGCGTGGCAGGTAACCACTTCTCCCCCTAACAGGCACTCTGGATTCTTTGGCTGGATTTTGGCCTTGGGAGCGCCGCTGATAGGCTCAGAGGCTTTCTGTTTGTTCTTCCTGGGTTGATCAGAGGGAACCTTTATGACACTTGGCTTTTCCTGCACCTGATTCACCTTAATGGCTCTGGTGTCTTTAGCTTTGATCACGTTGGGACCTTGGGATTGATCAAGCTCTTTCAAAGGATTAAAGAGCTGGGGAAGGTGAATATCCTCCGCCAGTGTAGTAACGTCTGCAAGACCACTGCTAGGTTCAGTCCCATTTTCAAGTGTCCCTAGGTCCTGACGACTCCGGCTGTTCTCTCCCAGATCAGCATTTTCAGAACCAGGCTGCTCCTCTTGGCTGAGGGGATCGGTGCAGGCCAGCGGCTGGTGAATATCAGGGATTCCTAAAGGGAGTAGTGGAGGATCTTGGTTCTCTGTTGGGATCTGGTAGGCATCCAGAGGCTTTGAAAGCTTGGTTTTGATATCATCCACGTGCTTACTCTCTATTTGTCCCTGGCTTGGAGCTGGAGGCAGGGCCAGGAGACGCCTGGCACTCTGGACTGGAGCTGTCACTGAAATGTCCCCAAGTTCAGATGGTGGGTTACTCTCAAGTATGTGGCTGTTTCTGCTACTGCAGGACTTGGGGAGTTCTTGACGTTGTGTCACACAAAACGTCTGGCTTGGAGGTTGCAATCCCAGGGAATTTTTCATCACCAGGGGGGAGGTCTCCATCCCTACAAAGGGATCAAGGGAGAAGTCAGTCCCTGGTAAGTGAGATGCTCCCCCTAAACACCAACACAGCAGTCGTGTACCTTTCAAGGGGTTCAGGGGCAAGATGGGCAAGGCATTTCTACTAACTCTTCTTAAGGATCATGGACAGTGCCCTATGCTACGAGGTAAGCGGTGACTGTTGTAATTCTTACTGGTGAGCCTTTCCTGTCGCTGATTCTCGGCTCGCTTTGTATTTCATAGGACTGTTATAAGTCCAATACAAAATGAGTCTTATTTTTAAAAACCTGAAATGTTTTACAGAGCCTAGCATATTCTCATATAGGGTCCTTTCCATTCTCCCCACTCTCCCGAGAGGCCAAGAACACGTCACACCATGAACTAGGAGAGGGGGTAGAGCCCTTTCTGATGAAATACATCAGCAAAGACAGAGTCTTAGCCTGCTTGCTCTCTGGACAGGATCTCGGACCACAAGGTCTTCAATCCTGGTATAAATGAAGGAAGTGAGGACAGTTCAACTGGCACTCTCATAACAAGAGTTCTGAAACACCTTCCAAAGAGACTATAGCAGTAGATGAGGGAAGGGAGTGCTACAGTGTGGCAGTACAGGGGGAACGATCGGCTACAGCAGTGAAAAGTGTGGTACCGATTGGTGTGCTCTCGGGGTTCTTGTACATGTAGCATAGATGACCTCTACAGTGGCCCTCCCACCTTCCCACCTGCATTAGGTGTTCTTCTTTTTGTAATTTATGTTTATGTATTTATTTACTGTTTGAACTTATTTATTCTGCGTATTTATTTTTTTGGCTGCACTGGGTCTCTCATTGCTGTGCACGGGCTTTCTCTAGTTGGCGGCTAGCGGGGGCTACTCTTGGTTGCGGTGTGCGGGCTTCTCATCGCGGTGGCTTCTCTTGTTGCGGAGCATGGGCTGTAGGCACGTGGGCTTCGGTAGCTGAGGCTCACGGGCTCTAGAATGCAGGCTCCGTCGTTGTGGCACATGCGCTTAGTTGCTGCACGGCATGTGGGATCTTCGCAGACCAGGGCTCGAACCCGTGTCCCCCGCATTGCATTGGCAGGCGGATTCTTAACCACGGCGCCACCAGGGAAGCCCTAGGTGTTCTCATGTAGAGTCTAAAAACAGAGGGCACTGAGCGAAGGTAGTGGTTATTAAAGGCTCAGGATCTAAATTCTACCTG
The DNA here is from genome assembly GCF_028023285.1 of Balaenoptera ricei. Classification (NCBI taxonomy): domain Eukaryota; kingdom Metazoa; phylum Chordata; class Mammalia; order Artiodactyla; family Balaenopteridae; genus Balaenoptera; species Balaenoptera ricei. The sequence goes on from NC_082651.1 coordinate 37,560,686, forward strand.
CCTCTACACCCCTTCCCAGCTGTCGATTTGACCCCATTTTTGAATGCCGACCTCATTCTTCAACTTTCTCTGGCGTTTGTTATACTCACCTTGAAAACTTGTTTCTGTGATGCGTTGAGCAGGCACAGGGTGGCAGACTGCAGAGGTGGAAGCTGGTGGTCGGATATTTGTGGGCTGAATCTCCTTCAGTCCCATTCCCATTTCTGGTTGCCCAGAGGCCCGACTTCCTGTGTATGACGCCGAGCCGTAGGATTGCGGGCAGGAGCCAAGTTCTCCATACAGTAAAGACCCCAGTGTGCCTTGGTTATAGTAATATACCTGGCTTCCTTCCTGGCAGGGAAGTGACAGGCGGCTCTGCCCCTGATTTGGAATCTGAGATGGTGTTCCCTGAGCAAGGCTGGCAGAAAGCGATGGATGTAGAGGGACCATGTTCTTGGCGTCTGAAGTTTTATCATACTGGGCTGCCAGAAACATGGAGGAGGCAGCTGTGTGGCGGTCAGTGAGTGCCAGAGTAAAGTCTCCGAGTGAAGAAGAATTCTTTTCAGTGCTTGCTGTGATGTCCCACTCAAGAACACCTGGATAGGAAGCAGCTGAAGTGGAGATCTGGCTGTGGTCCGTAACTCCAGATAACATAGTCGTGCTAGAATGTTGGTAAAGGTAGGCACTACCCATGAGTGTCTGGAAAGGGGTACCAGTAGCCGATGCCGAACTGACGGCAGGGGCAGAGACTCTGGAGAAGTTGCAGACACTTCGTGTTAGGGAAGTTGCATTGCTCACCACAGGAGGAGAATGCTGCAGAGAATTTAGAGTTCCACGTAGAGATGGATGTTGGAAATTTTCTGTAAGAACAAGAGGGTCATGACAAACTCAGGGAGGTTGAGAAATTCTCACTACGTTTGAGGAACGGCATCATCTGAAGGTTCTTGCTATCAGGACACCTCTACTATCACTACTTCCTGAGAAACCCAAAATCAGACAGTTAATGATGGCTGTAAGGACTGAGCAGTTTTCCACTCTTCTCTATTAACTGCCTGTGCTCCCAATCTTGGGCACAGACGGGCAGAAGAGCCAAGTGGTGTGGTTCAGAGATTGTTCTCTAGGCTGGAAGCAACCTTCTCCCTGCCCTGTCTTTCCCTTCAGCCTGCACTCGTATTGACTTCTATGCTATTTCCTAGACTGGAAGCATTTTAGAACTAGGAGGCCCTTAGAGAACTTCGATGTTCTCAGTCTCATTTCGTGAGTAAGGAAACTGAGGCTCAGAGAGGTCGGGTTGACTTGTTCAAGTTCTCTCATTATGTTAGTATCATTACCAGGTTTCAGAACCTAAGTATCCTGACTTCCTTGCCAGGACTCCACTCTGAGCATGATACTGCCAGAAAGCAGGAGAAACAGAACTTATAATATAGGCATTTTTTTTGTCCATTAGAAAACAGTACGGCTATTACCATTGTCGTCTTCAGTGTCTCCCTTTGCTTGTGCAGTTCCCACGCTATTACCTAGAGGTGACGTACAGCTCAGTCCAACGGGTGAATTGAAAGAGTCATTTTTGCCCTCTTCAAGCCTGGTTTCTCATCCTACCTCAAAATGATTACCCGAAAGTGGATTTCTTAAGTGCTTTTGGAAAGGGAAAAGTTATCTGATTCCTTCAGATTACTCATCTATAAAGTGGTTATAACACCACCACCAATAATAATAGCAGTAATAATTAATAGATGAATAAGCTGATCTATTGCGTATGGTTTATATGGAGGAAGATACAATAAGTTCTAGAAAGACAAAGAAAAATCATGACAAGCATATTACGTTAACGAAAAAGAAATCCATAGATATTAATGAAAACTGGGGTATGTGGCAAGTATCGAAGCCTAATGAATTTACTAACAAATGGCATTCTGTACCATCCATGCAACATTATGAAAGTGAATTTTGCCCACTCTATTTTAGTGAATACTATTAACCAGAAAACACGATGGAGGTGATAGAGGTGAATGAATTCCTAGCCAATGCATACAGACAGAGAAGGTATGTCAGTAAAAAATGCATAACAAGCAACAGAATGCAATAAATGTGCATGTATAGGTAGCCACAACACACATAGACAAGTATTTCAATGAAAACCGGTGCGAAGCAGACGGCAAAATAATAAGTGTAAAAGAGTTTCATTATTGTGCTCCTTCATATTTTTACCCAGCAAGTAAGAGGTATTAAGCCTAGGAGAAATATATATTTCAATGAATATAGCTTATATAATAAGCAGAAAGGAAGCTTAAAATGTATCAGGAAGGTTTTTGGATTTATCCTAGAACTTAGATTAGAATCATCTTCAGCATCCAAGAAGATGGCATCCCAAAACCTCAAAAAACCATCATGCCTAGAATCCCATTAAAAAAGATTTTCAAATGTAAGAAAATCCACAGGACTCCACAATATGGTTTTCGATAAACGTGGATGTTTGTTTGTTTTGTTTCTTTGGCCGCGCCGCGTGGCCCTGGCCGTGAAAGCACCGAGTCCTAAGCACTGGACCGCCAGGGAATTCCCTAAGTGGGGGGGAATTAGAGATGTGGGGCTTGACTTTTTCTTCTTCTTCTTCTTCTTCGGTAGCTAAGATCTACAAGCGAACGATGGCTGTTGATCAATGTGCTCTCTGTGTTAGGAAGGAAATAACTGTAAAAATGAAAAGCAGCCTTGCCTTAGAACCTACATATCACACAAAGGAAAATAGTCCTTCTGATTCAATTTAGAAGATATCACTTAAAATGTTGAATTGGCGAAATGTCTACCTAGTTTAAAAATTAGAAAGAATAAAACACTGAAAAGCAGCCCCCTAGATAACCACTGTGGTTGCTTGTTTATAGGAGGCATCATTTCTAAAACGTATTTCTAAAACGTTTATATTCAAAACTGTCAAGTGGCCAACTGTATTCAGAGAGGCAATAAAAGAAAGAAAACGGAGTATGACTTTTCTGATAAGCTGCCTTTCCTGGCGATCCCCTGTTCTGGCCTTACTTTCCTTCTTAGTCTGTTAATGTAAGGGTTTGCTACCATCAACTTGGTTTTGCCCTGCTCTGAGCAGGTTTCCCTCTGTGCTGTTTCTGCTTTAATTGAAAATCTTTGGTTCCCATCAGCATTCCATTGCAAACTCCGTTTTTCTTGAGAGCTCCTCTATGCTTTCCCTCTTCATTCTTACATTTTCTCCCATCTCTTGGTGCCTGTTGGCCTGTGCTAATGAAAACCATCCTAAACTTCCTTACGCTCGACTCTGTGCCTCCCTGTAGAGCCCAGTACTCTCCATCCTCTCTCCCTATTCTCTCTTTTCAACTAGTCGAAATCCTAGTGGAGGGAGACCATTAGAGATGAAACATCTTGGTATATATTGCTAGTTTTCTATGTCCCCTGGCTTTTCTATGTTTCTGTTGAAACACTCTTGAGAAGTGTCTGATTTCGTTTTCTACATGGGTACCCTTTAAGGCTCAATACTGGAAAAGAAGGGGATCAGAGTGATCAACCCAATGTGGTATCCTAACGTAACAGTTAAGGAAAGCAACAGGCTTTGTGAGACAGCCAGTGATTTGTCCAAAGTCACACAGATAGTAAACGTCAAAGTCAAAAGTGAAATTAGGTCTCCAGACTTGTAGTTCAATACTTTCCCTCATTATTCCATGCTATTTTGAATCTCCTACTCAATTTAGGGGCAAAAGAAATCGAACGCAAAACTTTCCAAAGTTTCTTTTCTTACCTGACATGGTCAGAGAAGAGGAAGCATCCACTGCAGGTACAAGGGATGAGGAGACAACACTAGAGGATGTCTGAGTGGCTGCAGCTGAACGGCGCACGTGTCCAGTACAGAGGTCACTGGTTACTGGTCCAAACAGCTCCACGGAAACCCCAAGACTCTACCAAGTGGTAGTAGGTTTGGTAGGAGAGTGATGTCACAAAGCAGGCAGTTGAAAGGTATGAGAGAGCCAATAGGGAGGTCCGATCCCCAACAGGAAGGCGGGCTTGGGTGAAGAGAGTGTAGGAGAGCTAAAACAACACCTGAGTTTCTGAGCTCTGGGGAGGAAATCCTAGAAGACAGATTTACCTCCCCCAGGCTCTTCCATTAGGGAAATCATTGCAACATTTCTTACAGACGTTCATTAATACACTGAACTAAGAGTTACTTACATTCTACAGAGTATTCTATTTTATGTATCATATACTTAGAGCTATATAGATCTTATTTAATTAATAATCCTTAGGAAGGAAAGAGCCATCTAGTTTGAACTATTACAGTTGTTCTGAAATCATATGTGTCTAATGAGTGAACTGATAGCAGCTTTTAAGGAGCCAAAGTAGGGATTAAGAAGCTCTCTTTGTAACTTGGTTCAAGAGTAGGGTGAAGTTTCTTGAGTGTACCTTGTGGAGAATGTTGTGGTCCAAGGCTCTTCTCTTTTAGTTTCTTCTCCTTGACTCCTACCTTCCTTGGGCTGGGCTAGGCTGGGGGCCAGGTTGGACTTGCGACTTAACATTTCTCTTCCGCTTTCTCTTTGTTTTTTTTCTTCCATTATGGGCATTGCTTCGAGGACAAGCCTTGATCTTGCATTGGACGTTACTTCCTGTCAACTTCCAGCAGCAGGAGTCTTCTTTTCAGTGCTTGATGCCTCACGAAATAGACTCTGCCCGTTGGCAGCAAATACCAGAGAGCTAGGAGACAGAGCTGGTTGCAGACCTTTCCTCTTCCAGCCTTTGGTTGCAATTGTTTGGCCCGTAATTTGCTAGCTCTAGTTCCTTGGGCCACACAGGTATCCTGCCATCTCCAGCTCTTGTTATATGTGAGAGACATTCTGAACACTGTCCCTTTTTCTTTGCACAGAAGTATATACAGTGCGGCAGTTACTGTAATCTCCTCCGCCTTGCAAACAGCCACTCTAGAATCTTGGACCTCTAGGACTCTCTGTCTTGCATGCTTGGGGGCAAGGCCAAGCAAAATGAAGAGGAGAATAATTAGAGAAAGAGGAGGACGTTGGTGGAGAATTGGGAGCAGGTAAGGTGAAAAGGGCACAGGAGAAAAGAGATGCATGTAGACTTTTTGGTTTCTGTGGGAAACAGGTTGACACACTTGGGCCTCATTTGGTATTAACAGAACAGAGAGTTAAAGATCTAAGTAGCTAGATAGTGTGCAGCAACTGCCATGAAGTCTGTACACTGAAGAGAACAGTCTCACATCTAGTTTTCATTTTGTTTTATGTCATAGTACCTTATTTATAGCATTCACTGGTGTGTTTGTAGAATACAGATGTTTTCAAATGCTCTGGTTTTGTCTACATGGTTATCTCCTTGTCCTGTTTGTAAGGAATCCAACATTGTAAGACATATTGCATGTTTTTCTCTTGACGACTGTTGACCTTGAAGCGTCATGAGCTAACTTGAGCTGTTGGATTCTGTGGAGAAACGTTCAAAAGGGTCTGTGAAAAAGGCACTGTGGTGAGTCGCATTATGCACCCGAGCGTAAGGAGCAGATATCTGCCACCAGCCCAGCTTGGCCTGGATTGCCTCTGTTTTAGTTCCCCTGGTCAGTGCTTTTCTCCCTAACCACTCTTGTGACTGTGATAATGTGAGTAAGGGCGGAGTTGCTAATGATCTATGTGTGAGGTAAGCTGGTTTGAGGGAGGAAATCTATGGACCTAGTCATTTTCCTTGGTGGTAAGCTTTCAGGGGTGCAGAGATTGATCTTCCTGGGGCCTTTTCTGGTCCCAGGAAGATATCGCATAGATGGGACCCCCCAAGACACACATTGAATCTTTAGGCCTGTTTTTCCTATTATGAGGTACGAGTTTCTTCACTGATGGGGATGATGCTTATCTGAGAAGAAATTGTGAAAGGTGGTGTAGTGTAGAGGTGTGGCTTCAGCTTTTAAGTTTTCCTCCAGGTTTTTCCCCTAAGCTTCCTACTTCGGACGGCCTACTTACATGATACTAGTAGGTGATGTCCGGCTAACAACTTCCTAAATATACCTGCAAGCCAGATCAGTGTCTCTTTTCTCTGTATTCCCATGGAAGTCAAGAGTCCCGCCGAATTTTCCATCGAAACAGTTGATTTGTGTTGTCTCTAGGAATTCTAAAGGGCGTACCGTTGCTTCCTAACCGGTGTCATTTGGGAGATCCGCCTCTGTACGTTCAAATGATTAATTTTGAGACTTTGCTCATGTGTGCAGTAAACCCTTGAATTCCCTAAGACCTTCCTTTCCTCCATCTCCTACCCCATTAAGCCCGCTTCAGTTCATCTCCTGAATTTCTTTGGAATCTGTCAGCCAGCTCTTCCTCAACTTCCTAATACTGAACTTGCCTGTCTGTTGCGATTAGGTCCTAACTAGTGTCCATATATATCTTGTTTCCTTCCAATCCACTCTTCACACAAGAAACCTTCAAAGCAAGTTGGAACGGTGCTCATAAACATCGCTCACAAACATTGTTTTGAGAATAGAAAACACACTGTTGGCCTTTAAGACTCTGCGTGGTCTAGAATCCTCTCTGCTTCTCTAGTCCCATCTTGTGCCACTTTTGCCCTCACTTTCTATGCTTCAGATACACTGAATTAACCTTAGTTCTCACTCATCTGACAGAAGTCAGTTCAGATACTATTTTTCACTGTGATTCCTAGCATTAAGGAATTTGATTATCAGGTTTTGTATGAGGACTATTTCATCAGGGGTACAGAAGTTCTGGCCATCTCTGGTTTTGGATATCCCTTATTTGTTGAGACCTTTGCGTTGTTTGGTGGCCTTTTGTCTGTTTTCCAGATGGGAAAACAGGAACAAGGGAAGTATAGGTTATTACTAGGTGGGGTTGAACAAGTGGAGCAGCAAACTGCAAAGCAGAAAGAAGAGGGACGTACTATAGAGGGATATGACTTCCATTCTCAAGGCGCCTGCATCCTGTGCAGGGAGACAGCCTAACATAAAATGTGCCTAACAACAAATATATTGACTTCTTACTAAAAATCTCCAGTTCATAGAACCGAGGGGTTTGTACCTTCTCCTTTAAAAGTGATAGTCCTGGGACTTCCCCGGTGGTCCCGTGGTGAAGACTCTGCGCTTGCAATGCAGCAGGCGTGGGTTCAATCCCTGGTTGGGGAGCTAAGATCCCACATGCTGCGCAGCCAAAGAAATTTTTTTCGAACGTTATACTCCTGTATTATTGGCTTTAGTGGTTTCGATTTTGTTTTACTGTTAAGAAGATTTCAGTTTATTTACCGGGAACAAACAACACATAATGTAAAAATAGTTTCCCAGAAACGATTTCCATCATTCTCTTCTTCCCTTTCTCCCGCAGACTGGTGTTTCACCTTGACAAGTTCTCTGTCATTCCATAGGAAAGCTGTCTGGCTTGGAGGTTGCAATCCCAGGGAATTTTTCATCAGCGGGGAAGTCTCCATCACTACAGAGGGATCAAGGGAGAAGTCAGTCCCTGGTAAGTGAGATGCTCCCCCTAAACACCAACACAGCAGTCGTGTACCTTTCAAGGGGTTCAGGGGCAAGATGGGCAAGGCATTTCTACTAACTCTTCTTAAGGATCACGGACAGCGCCCTGTGCTACGAGGTAAGCGGTGACTGTTGTAGTTCTTACTGGTGATCCTTTCCTGTCACTGATTCTCGGCTTTCTTTGTATTTCATAGGACTGTTGTCAGTCCAATACAAAATGAGTCTTATTTTTAAAAACCTGAAATGTTTTACAGAGCCTAGCATTCTCATATAGGGTCCTTTCCATTCTCCCCACTCTCCCGAGAGGCCAAGAACACTTCACACCATGAACTAGGAGAGGGGGTAGAGCCCTTTCTGATGAAATACATCAGCAAAGACAGAGTCTTAGCCTGCTTGCTCTCTGGACAGGATCTCGGACCACAAGGTCTTCACTCCTGGTGTAAATGAAGGAAGTGAGGACAGTTCAACTGGCACTCTCATAACAAGAGTTCTGAAACACCTTCCAAAGAGACTATAGCAGTAGATGAGGGAAGGGAGTGCTACAGTGTGGCAGTACCGGGGGAATGATCGGCTACAGCAGTGAAAAGTGTGGTACCGATTGGTGTGCTCTCGGGGTTCTTGTACATGTAGCATAGATGACCTCTACAGTGGCCCTCCCACCTTCCCACCTGCATTAGGTGTTCTTTTTTTTTGTAATTTATGTTTATGTATTTATTTACTGTTTGAACTTATTTATTCTACGTATTTATTTTTTTGGCTGCACTGGGTCTCTCATTGCTGTGCACGGGCTTTCTCTAGTTGGCGGCTAGCGGGGGCTACTCTTGGTTGCGGTGTGCGGGCATCTCATCGCGGTGGCTTCTCTTGTTGCGGAGCATGGGCTGTAGGCACGTGGGCTTCGGTAGTTGAGGCTCACGGGCTCTAGAATGCAGGCTCCGTCGTTGTGGCACATGCGCTTAGTTGCTGCACGGCATGTGGGATCTTCGCAGACCAGGGCTCGAACCCGTGTCCCCTGCATTGGCAGGCGCCACCAGGGAAGCCCTAGGTGTTCTCATATAGAGTCTAAAAACAGAGAGCACTGAGAGAAGGTAGTGGTTATTAAAGGCTCAGGATCTAAATTCTACCTGTCTCTACACCCCTTCCCAGCTGTCGATTTGACCCCATTTTTCAATGCTGACCTCATTGTTCAACTTTTCTCTGCCGTCTGTATACTCACCTTGAAAACTTGTTTCTGTGATGCGTTGAGCAGACACAGGGTGGCAGATTGCAGAGGTGGAAGCTGGTGGTCGGATATTTGTGGGCTGAATCTCCTTCACTCCCATTCCCATTTCTGGTTGCCCAGAGGCCCTACTTCCTGTGTGTGACGCCGAGCCGTAGGATTGCGGGCAGGAGCCAAGTTCTCCATACAGTAAAGACCCCAGTGTGCCTTGGTTATAGTAATATACCTGGCTTCCTTCCTGGCAGGGAAGTGACAGGCGGCTATGCCCCTGATTTGTCCGTGGGCCTCCTGATCCAGCAGTTCCCTTGGCTCTGCCCCTGTCGTCAGCTGCCCCTAGGATAACTCTGAGCCCTAGCCACTTCTCTGGTAGATTTCCCTATTCCCCCACTACAGTCCCACCTGAATAAGGCGACTCAGACCTTTCAGAGATGTGTCCTGAACCTCTTGTTTTCTGAAATACCTATCTGGTGGTTGTGAGACTTAAGGCCAGCGTCCCCGAGAGACTTTTTCTATTTCTCCTAGTAAACCTAGACTCCTCTTCTGTCACCTTCAACTCTACTCCAATTGTGTTCTTTCAACCCAGACCTCTGACCCTGCTTTTTACTTCTGCCATTTCATCCTCACTCCTGCTTCCTTTCCTAAATCCATACGTCTCTTTTGGCCTTCCTAGCCCTGGGCCAAGTTCCTTCCTCTTTGCTCAGTTTTTACCCCTTTCCTTCATTCTCCCATCCAACTTTCAGTCCTTCCTTTCTCACGCCCCAGTTAGCAGCATCTGAAAATTCGAAAGGTTTGTTACTCGTCTATTAATTGTATTCCATTTACTTATTCAGTTCTATACCTGTCTTACCTGTGTATGGAAGAACAGCTGGTAGCCAAGGTGGCACCAAGAATCCTAGCAGCTCTCACTTGACGTATCCGTAGTAGTCGGCAATTTCCATTTCGTTTTCCCTCTCGGTGAAAAATTGCAGCTTGCCCGAAGAGGTGTATCTGGCAGCATTCTCCCGTTGTTGTTGAGCCCGCCTCTTCATGGCCTCTCGCTCTGGCCTCTGCTCTTGTTCGATGGGCTTTGACATGACTGGCTCAGGCACGTTGGGTTCCCTCCATGGAACTCGTTGCTTGCTGAAGTCTTGGAGTAGAAATTGGGTTTGGAGCTTGGGTGGGGCCTGGCGCTTATTCACAGCAGGGGGAACAGGCTCCCGCTGGAGAGGAGGGCCAGATGAAGTTTTGGAGGGTGCAGGCCTAGGAGCAGCAGACTGAGGGACACGAGGCTGGGTGTGGTTGGTCCAAGCCGGTTGGGTTGGGTTGGTCACAGTTGGCTGAGCTGGTTTGGCGGGGCCTGGCAAAGAGGCAGGAGCTGGCTGGGATGAATTGACTGCAGCAGGTTGAGCTGAGTCAGTAGAACCAGGCTGGGCACGGTAAGCCCCAGCAGGCCGATGTGAGGCCAGAGACTGTGGCCTCCGAGGAGCGGGTCGAGCTTGAGGCTTGTCCCAGGCAGAAAAAGGCAGAGGTATCAACTTGACCTTCCCAGGAGGAGGCCGCTCATACTGGGCTGGAGATGGACACTCTGTTTCAGCACTGCTGTCTGGTTTCTGGGCTTGGACTTGCGTTTTCTCAGGACCCTTCCCCTCACGTGGGGTATGCCGCCATGGCTGGATAGCTGGGGGTGGCTGGGGGTCTTTGGGGTTGCTTGACTTTCCCAAGAGCCGACAGGAAGAGAGCCCAGTTTTCGTCTCATTCTTCTTCCCCAGCGCATGAAGAACCTTCACAGACTCCAGCATGCGCACGCCAAGGGAGGTTCGAGGCTTTTGAAAGCTCTGTTGGAGAAGCTCAGTTTGGTGTTCCTTTCGCTTCGTGTGGGGGATTGCTGGCTTCTCTTCTGCCTTGACTTTGTTCCCTGACTGCTTGTTCTCTTCAGCCTTGTTTCTCCCTCTGGTCCTTTTGGTCTTTTCCTGCCCGTGGCTCTTAGTTTTGCTGATCTTTCTGGATGCAGCTTTCTGAGGTTTGCCTTGAGAGTGCTTGGCCGTGTTCACAGGAGCCCTGTCACTGACTGCAGCGTGGCAGGTAACCACTTCTCCCCCTAACAGGCACTCTGGATTCTTTGGCTGGATTTTGGCCTTGGGAGCGCCGCTGATAGGCTCAGAGGCTTTCTGTTTGTTCTTCCTGGGTTGATCAGAGGGAACCTTTATGACACTTGGCTTTTCCTGCACCTGATTCACCTTAATGGCTCTGGTGTCTTTAGCTTTGATCACGTTGGGACCTTGGGATTGATCAAGCTCTTTCAAAGGATTAAAGAGCTGGGGAAGGTGAATATCCTCCGCCAGTGTAGTAACGTCTGCAAGACCACTGCTAGGTTCAGTCCCATTTTCAAGTGTCCCTAGGTCCTGACGACTCCGGCTGTTCTCTCCCAGATCAGCATTTTCAGAACCAGGCTGCTCCTCTTGGCTGAGGGGATCGGTGCAGGCCAGCGGCTGGTGAATATCAGGGATTCCTAAAGGGAGTAGTGGAGGATCTTGGTTCTCTGTTGGGATCTGGTAGGCATCCAGAGGCTTTGAAAGCTTGGTTTTGATATCATCCACGTGCTTACTCTCTATTTGTCCCTGGCTTGGAGCTGGAGGCAGGGCCAGGAGACGCCTGGCACTCTGGACTGGAGCTGTCACTGAAATGTCCCCAAGTTCAGATGGTGGGTTACTCTCAAGTATGTGGCTGTTTCTGCTACTGCAGGACTTGGGGAGTTCTTGACGTTGTGTCACACAAAACGTCTGGCTTGGAGGTTGCAATCCCAGGGAATTTTTCATCACCAGGGGGGAGGTCTCCATCCCTACAAAGGGATCAAGGGAGAAGTCAGTCCCTGGTAAGTGAGATGCTCCCCCTAAACACCAACACAGCAGTCGTGTACCTTTCAAGGGGTTCAGGGGCAAGATGGGCAAGGCATTTCTACTAACTCTTCTTAAGGATCATGGACAGTGCCCTATGCTACGAGGTAAGCGGTGACTGTTGTAATTCTTACTGGTGAGCCTTTCCTGTCGCTGATTCTCGGCTCGCTTTGTATTTCATAGGACTGTTATAAGTCCAATACAAAATGAGTCTTATTTTTAAAAACCTGAAATGTTTTACAGAGCCTAGCATATTCTCATATAGGGTCCTTTCCATTCTCCCCACTCTCCCGAGAGGCCAAGAACACGTCACACCATGAACTAGGAGAGGGGGTAGAGCCCTTTCTGATGAAATACATCAGCAAAGACAGAGTCTTAGCCTGCTTGCTCTCTGGACAGGATCTCGGACCACAAGGTCTTCAATCCTGGTATAAATGAAGGAAGTGAGGACAGTTCAACTGGCACTCTCATAACAAGAGTTCTGAAACACCTTCCAAAGAGACTATAGCAGTAGATGAGGGAAGGGAGTGCTACAGTGTGGCAGTACAGGGGGAACGATCGGCTACAGCAGTGAAAAGTGTGGTACCGATTGGTGTGCTCTCGGGGTTCTTGTACATGTAGCATAGATGACCTCTACAGTGGCCCTCCCACCTTCCCACCTGCATTAGGTGTTCTTCTTTTTGTAATTTATGTTTATGTATTTATTTACTGTTTGAACTTATTTATTCTGCGTATTTATTTTTTTGGCTGCACTGGGTCTCTCATTGCTGTGCACGGGCTTTCTCTAGTTGGCGGCTAGCGGGGGCTACTCTTGGTTGCGGTGTGCGGGCTTCTCATCGCGGTGGCTTCTCTTGTTGCGGAGCATGGGCTGTAGGCACGTGGGCTTCGGTAGCTGAGGCTCACGGGCTCTAGAATGCAGGCTCCGTCGTTGTGGCACATGCGCTTAGTTGCTGCACGGCATGTGGGATCTTCGCAGACCAGGGCTCGAACCCGTGTCCCCCGCATTGCATTGGCAGGCGGATTCTTAACCACGGCGCCACCAGGGAAGCCCTAGGTGTTCTCATGTAGAGTCTAAAAACAGAGGGCACTGAGCGAAGGTAGTGGTTATTAAAGGCTCAGGATCTAAATTCTACCTGCCTCTACACCCCTTCCCAGCTGTCGATTTGACCCCATTTTTGAATGCCGACCTCATTCTTCAACTTTCTCTGGCGTTTGTTATACTCACCTTGAAAACTTGTTTCTGTGATGCGTTGAGCAGGCACAGGGTGGCAGACTGCAGAGGTGGAAGCTGGTGGTCGGATATTTGTGGGCTGAATCTCCTTCAGTCCCATTCCCATTTCTGGTTGCCCAGAGGCCCGACTTCCTGTGTATGACGCCGAGCCGTAGGATTGCGGGCAGGAGCCAAGTTCTCCATACAGTAAAGACCCCAGTGTGCCTTGGTTATAGTAATATACCTGGCTTCCTTCCTGGCAGGGAAGTGACAGGCGGCTCTGCCCCTGATTTGGAATCTGAGATGGTGTTCCCTGAGCAAGGCTGGCAGAAAGCGATGGATGTAGAGGGACCATGTTCTTGGCGTCTGAAGTTTTATCATACTGGGCTGCCAGAAACATGGAGGAGGCAGCTGTGTGGCGGTCAGTGAGTGCCAGAGTAAAGTCTCCGAGTGAAGAAGAATTCTTTTCAGTGCTTGCTGTGATGTCCCACTCAAGAACACCTGGATAGGAAGCAGCTGAAGTGGAGATCTGGCTGTGGTCCGTAACTCCAGATAACATAGTCGTGCTAGAATGTTGGTAAAGGTAGGCACTACCCATGAGTGTCTGGAAAGGGGTACCAGTAGCCGATGCCGAACTGACGGCAGGGGCAGAGACTCTGGAGAAGTTGCAGACACTTCGTGTTAGGGAAGTTGCATTGCTCACCACAGGAGGAGAATGCTGCAGAGAATTTAGAGTTCCACGTAGAGATGGATGTTGGAAATTTTCTGTAAGAACAAGAGGGTCATGACAAACTCAGGGAGGTTGAGAAATTCTCACTACGTTTGAGGAACGGCATCATCTGAAGGTTCTTGCTATCAGGACACCTCTACTATCACTACTTCCTGAGAAACCCAAAATCAGACAGTTAATGATGGCTGTAAGGACTGAGCAGTTTTCCACTCTTCTCTATTAACTGCCTGTGCTCCCAATCTTGGGCACAGACGGGCAGAAGAGCCAAGTGGTGTGGTTCAGAGATTGTTCTCTAGGCTGGAAGCAACCTTCTCCCTGCCCTGTCTTTCCCTTCAGCCTGCACTCGTATTGACTTCTATGCTATTTCCTAGACTGGAAGCATTTTAGAACTAGGAGGCCCTTAGAGAACTTCGATGTTCTCAGTCTCATTTCGTGAGTAAGGAAACTGAGGCTCAGAGAGGTCGGGTTGACTTGTTCAAGTTCTCTCATTATGTTAGTATCATTACCAGGTTTCAGAACCTAAGTATCCTGACTTCCTTGCCAGGACTCCACTCTGAGCATGATACTGCCAGAAAGCAGGAGAAACAGAACTTATAATATAGGCATTTTTTTTGTCCATTAGAAAACAGTACGGCTATTACCATTGTCGTCTTCAGTGTCTCCCTTTGCTTGTGCAGTTCCCACGCTATTACCTAGAGGTGACGTACAGCTCAGTCCAACGGGTGAATTGAAAGAGTCATTTTTGCCCTCTTCAAGCCTGGTTTCTCATCCTACCTCAAAATGATTACCCGAAAGTGGATTTCTTAAGTGCTTTTGGAAAGGGAAAAGTTATCTGATTCCTTCAGATTACTCATCTATAAAGTGGTTATAACACCACCACCAATAATAATAGCAGTAATAATTAATAGATGAATAAGCTGATCTATTGCGTATGGTTTATATGGAGGAAGATACAATAAGTTCTAGAAAGACAAAGAAAAATCATGACAAGCATATTACGTTAACGAAAAAGAAATCCATAGATATTAATGAAAACTGGGGTATGTGGCAAGTATCGAAGCCTAATGAATTTACTAACAAATGGCATTCTGTACCATCCATGCAACATTATGAAAGTGAATTTTGCCCACTCTATTTTAGTGAATACTATTAACCAGAAAACACGATGGAGGTGATAGAGGTGAATGAATTCCTAGCCAATGCATACAGACAGAGAAGGTATGTCAGTAAAAAATGCATAACAAGCAACAGAATGCAATAAATGTGCATGTATAGGTAGCCACAACACACATAGACAAGTATTTCAATGAAAACCGGTGCGAAGCAGACGGCAAAATAATAAGTGTAAAAGAGTTTCATTATTGTGCTCCTTCATATTTTTACCCAGCAAGTAAGAGGTATTAAGCCTAGGAGAAATATATATTTCAATGAATATAGCTTATATAATAAGCAGAAAGGAAGCTTAAAATGTATCAGGAAGGTTTTTGGATTTATCCTAGAACTTAGATTAGAATCATCTTCAGCATCCAAGAAGATGGCATCCCAAAACCTCAAAAAACCATCATGCCTAGAATCCCATTAAAAAAGATTTTCAAATGTAAGAAAATCCACAGGACTCCACAATATGGTTTTCGATAAACGTGGATGTTTGTTTGTTTTGTTTCTTTGGCCGCGCCGCGTGGCCCTGGCCGTGAAAGCACCGAGTCCTAAGCACTGGACCGCCAGGGAATTCCCTAAGTGGGGGGGAATTAGAGATGTGGGGCTTGACTTTTTCTTCTTCTTCTTCTTCTTCGGTAGCTAAGATCTACAAGCGAACGATGGCTGTTGATCAATGTGCTCTCTGTGTTAGGAAGGAAATAACTGTAAAAATGAAAAGCAGCCTTGCCTTAGAACCTACATATCACACAAAGGAAAATAGTCCTTCTGATTCAATTTAGAAGATATCACTTAAAATGTTGAATTGGCGAAATGTCTACCTAGTTTAAAAATTAGAAAGAATAAAACACTGAAAAGCAGCCCCCTAGATAACCACTGTGGTTGCTTGTTTATAGGAGGCATCATTTCTAAAACGTATTTCTAAAACGTTTATATTCAAAACTGTCAAGTGGCCAACTGTATTCAGAGAGGCAATAAAAGAAAGAAAACGGAGTATGACTTTTCTGATAAGCTGCCTTTCCTGGCGATCCCCTGTTCTGGCCTTACTTTCCTTCTTAGTCTGTTAATGTAAGGGTTTGCTACCATCAACTTGGTTTTGCCCTGCTCTGAGCAGGTTTCCCTCTGTGCTGTTTCTGCTTTAATTGAAAATCTTTGGTTCCCATCAGCATTCCATTGCAAACTCCGTTTTTCTTGAGAGCTCCTCTATGCTTTCCCTCTTCATTCTTACATTTTCTCCCATCTCTTGGTGCCTGTTGGCCTGTGCTAATGAAAACCATCCTAAACTTCCTTACGCTCGACTCTGTGCCTCCCTGTAGAGCCCAGTACTCTCCATCCTCTCTCCCTATTCTCTCTTTTCAACTAGTCGAAATCCTAGTGGAGGGAGACCATTAGAGATGAAACATCTTGGTATATATTGCTAGTTTTCTATGTCCCCTGGCTTTTCTATGTTTCTGTTGAAACACTCTTGAGAAGTGTCTGATTTCGTTTTCTACATGGGTACCCTTTAAGGCTCAATACTGGAAAAGAAGGGGATCAGAGTGATCAACCCAATGTGGTATCCTAACGTAACAGTTAAGGAAAGCAACAGGCTTTGTGAGACAGCCAGTGATTTGTCCAAAGTCACACAGATAGTAAACGTCAAAGTCAAAAGTGAAATTAGGTCTCCAGACTTGTAGTTCAATACTTTCCCTCATTATTCCATGCTATTTTGAATCTCCTACTCAATTTAGGGGCAAAAGAAATCGAACGCAAAACTTTCCAAAGTTTCTTTTCTTACCTGACATGGTCAGAGAAGAGGAAGCATCCACTGCAGGTACAAGGGATGAGGAGACAACACTAGAGGATGTCTGAGTGGCTGCAGCTGAACGGCGCACGTGTCCAGTACAGAGGTCACTGGTTACTGGTCCAAACAGCTCCACGGAAACCCCAAGACTCTACCAAGTGGTAGTAGGTTTGGTAGGAGAGTGATGTCACAAAGCAGGCAGTTGAAAGGTATGAGAGAGCCAATAGGGAGGTCCGATCCCCAACAGGAAGGCGGGCTTGGGTGAAGAGAGTGTAGGAGAGCTAAAACAACACCTGAGTTTCTGAGCTCTGGGGAGGAAATCCTAGAAGACAGATTTACCTCCCCCAGGCTCTTCCATTAGGGAAATCATTGCAACATTTCTTACAGACGTTCATTAATACACTGAACTAAGAGTTACTTACATTCTACAGAGTATTCTATTTTATGTATCATATACTTAGAGCTATATAGATCTTATTTAATTAATAATCCTTAGGAAGGAAAGAGCCATCTAGTTTGAACTATTACAGTTGTTCTGAAATCATATGTGTCTAATGAGTGAACTGATAGCAGCTTTTAAGGAGCCAAAGTAGGGATTAAGAAGCTCTCTTTGTAACTTGGTTCAAGAGTAGGGTGAAGTTTCTTGAGTGTACCTTGTGGAGAATGTTGTGGTCCAAGGCTCTTCTCTTTTAGTTTCTTCTCCTTGACTCCTACCTTCCTTGGGCTGGGCTAGGCTGGGGGCCAGGTTGGACTTGCGACTTAACATTTCTCTTCCGCTTTCTCTTTGTTTTTTTTCTTCCATTATGGGCATTGCTTCGAGGACAAGCCTTGATCTTGCATTGGACGTTACTTCCTGTCAACTTCCAGCAGCAGGAGTCTTCTTTTCAGTGCTTGATGCCTCACGAAATAGACTCTGCCCGTTGGCAGCAAATACCAGAGAGCTAGGAGACAGAGCTGGTTGCAGACCTTTCCTCTTCCAGCCTTTGGTTGCAATTGTTTGGCCCGTAATTTGCTAGCTCTAGTTCCTTGGGCCACACAGGTATCCTGCCATCTCCAGCTCTTGTTATATGTGAGAGACATTCTGAACACTGTCCCTTTTTCTTTGCACAGAAGTATATACAGTGCGGCAGTTACTGTAATCTCCTCCGCCTTGCAAACAGCCACTCTAGAATCTTGGACCTCTAGGACTCTCTGTCTTGCATGCTTGGGGGCAAGGCCAAGCAAAATGAAGAGGAGAATAATTAGAGAAAGAGGAGGACGTTGGTGGAGAATTGGGAGCAGGTAAGGTGAAAAGGGCACAGGAGAAAAGAGATGCATGTAGACTTTTTGGTTTCTGTGGGAAACAGGTTGACACACTTGGGCCTCATTTGGTATTAACAGAACAGAGAGTTAAAGATCTAAGTAGCTAGATAGTGTGCAGCAACTGCCATGAAGTCTGTACACTGAAGAGAACAGTCTCACATCTAGTTTTCATTTTGTTTTATGTCATAGTACCTTATTTATAGCATTCACTGGTGTGTTTGTAGAATACAGATGTTTTCAAATGCTCTGGTTTTGTCTACATGGTTATCTCCTTGTCCTGTTTGTAAGGAATCCAACATTGTAAGACATATTGCATGTTTTTCTCTTGACGACTGTTGACCTTGAAGCGTCATGAGCTAACTTGAGCTGTTGGATTCTGTGGAGAAACGTTCAAAAGGGTCTGTGAAAAAGGCACTGTGGTGAGTCGCATTATGCACCCGAGCGTAAGGAGCAGATATCTGCCACCAGCCCAGCTTGGCCTGGATTGCCTCTGTTTTAGTTCCCCTGGTCAGTGCTTTTCTCCCTAACCACTCTTGTGACTGTGATAATGTGAGTAAGGGCGGAGTTGCTAATGATCTATGTGTGAGGTAAGCTGGTTTGAGGGAGGAAATCTATGGACCTAGTCATTTTCCTTGGTGGTAAGCTTTCAGGGGTGCAGAGATTGATCTTCCTGGGGCCTTTTCTGGTCCCAGGAAGATATCGCATAGATGGGACCCCCCAAGACACACATTGAATCTTTAGGCCTGTTTTTCCTATTATGAGGTACGAGTTTCTTCACTGATGGGGATGATGCTTATCTGAGAAGAAATTGTGAAAGGTGGTGTAGTGTAGAGGTGTGGCTTCAGCTTTTAAGTTTTCCTCCAGGTTTTTCCCCTAAGCTTCCTACTTCGGACGGCCTACTTACATGATACTAGTAGGTGATGTCCGGCTAACAACTTCCTAAATATACCTGCAAGCCAGATCAGTGTCTCTTTTCTCTGTATTCCCATGGAAGTCAAGAGTCCCGCCGAATTTTCCATCGAAACAGTTGATTTGTGTTGTCTCTAGGAATTCTAAAGGGCGTACCGTTGCTTCCTAACCGGTGTCATTTGGGAGATCCGCCTCTGTACGTTCAAATGATTAATTTTGAGACTTTGCTCATGTGTGCAGTAAACCCTTGAATTCCCTAAGACCTTCCTTTCCTCCATCTCCTACCCCATTAAGCCCGCTTCAGTTCATCTCCTGAATTTCTTTGGAATCTGTCAGCCAGCTCTTCCTCAACTTCCTAATACTGAACTTGCCTGTCTGTTGCGATTAGGTCCTAACTAGTGTCCATATATATCTTGTTTCCTTCCAATCCACTCTTCACACAAGAAACCTTCAAAGCAAGTTGGAACGGTGCTCATAAACATCGCTCACAAACATTGTTTTGAGAATAGAAAACACACTGTTGGCCTTTAAGACTCTGCGTGGTCTAGAATCCTCTCTGCTTCTCTAGTCCCATCTTGTGCCACTTTTGCCCTCACTTTCTATGCTTCAGATACACTGAATTAACCTTAGTTCTCACTCATCTGACAGAAGTCAGTTCAGATACTATTTTTCACTGTGATTCCTAGCATTAAGGAATTTGATTATCAGGTTTTGTATGAGGACTATTTCATCAGGGGTACAGAAGTTCTGGCCATCTCTGGTTTTGGATATCCCTTATTTGTTGAGACCTTTGCGTTGTTTGGTGGCCTTTTGTCTGTTTTCCAGATGGGAAAACAGGAACAAGGGAAGTATAGGTTATTACTAGGTGGGGTTGAACAAGTGGAGCAGCAAACTGCAAAGCAGAAAGAAGAGGGACGTACTATAGAGGGATATGACTTCCATTCTCAAGGCGCCTGCATCCTGTGCAGGGAGACAGCCTAACATAAAATGTGCCTAACAACAAATATATTGACTTCTTACTAAAAATCTCCAGTTCATAGAACCGAGGGGTTTGTACCTTCTCCTTTAAAAGTGATAGTCCTGGGACTTCCCCGGTGGTCCCGTGGTGAAGACTCTGCGCTTGCAATGCAGCAGGCGTGGGTTCAATCCCTGGTTGGGGAGCTAAGATCCCACATGCTGCGCAGCCAAAGAAATTTTTTTCGAACGTTATACTCCTGTATTATTGGCTTTAGTGGTTTCGATTTTGTTTTACTGTTAAGAAGATTTCAGTTTATTTACCGGGAACAAACAACACATAATGTAAAAATAGTTTCCCAGAAACGATTTCCATCATTCTCTTCTTCCCTTTCTCCCGCAGACTGGTGTTTCACCTTGACAAGTTCTCTGTCATTCCATAGGAAAGCTGTCTGGCTTGGAGGTTGCAATCCCAGGGAATTTTTCATCAGCGGGGAAGTCTCCATCACTACAGAGGGATCAAGGGAGAAGTCAGTCCCTGGTAAGTGAGATGCTCCCCCTAAACACCAACACAGCAGTCGTGTACCTTTCAAGGGGTTCAGGGGCAAGATGGGCAAGGCATTTCTACTAACTCTTCTTAAGGATCACGGACAGCGCCCTGTGCTACGAGGTAAGCGGTGACTGTTGTAGTTCTTACTGGTGATCCTTTCCTGTCACTGATTCTCGGCTTTCTTTGTATTTCATAGGACTGTTGTCAGTCCAATACAAAATGAGTCTTATTTTTAAAAACCTGAAATGTTTTACAGAGCCTAGCATTCTCATATAGGGTCCTTTCCATTCTCCCCACTCTCCCGAGAGGCCAAGAACACTTCACACCATGAACTAGGAGAGGGGGTAGAGCCCTTTCTGATGAAATACATCAGCAAAGACAGAGTCTTAGCCTGCTTGCTCTCTGGACAGGATCTCGGACCACAAGGTCTTCACTCCTGGTGTAAATGAAGGAAGTGAGGACAGTTCAACTGGCACTCTCATAACAAGAGTTCTGAAACACCTTCCAAAGAGACTATAGCAGTAGATGAGGGAAGGGAGTGCTACAGTGTGGCAGTACCGGGGGAATGATCGGCTACAGCAGTGAAAAGTGTGGTACCGATTGGTGTGCTCTCGGGGTTCTTGTACATGTAGCATAGATGACCTCTACAGTGGCCCTCCCACCTTCCCACCTGCATTAGGTGTTCTTTTTTTTTGTAATTTATGTTTATGTATTTATTTACTGTTTGAACTTATTTATTCTACGTATTTATTTTTTTGGCTGCACTGGGTCTCTCATTGCTGTGCACGGGCTTTCTCTAGTTGGCGGCTAGCGGGGGCTACTCTTGGTTGCGGTGTGCGGGCATCTCATCGCGGTGGCTTCTCTTGTTGCGGAGCATGGGCTGTAGGCACGTGGGCTTCGGTAGTTGAGGCTCACGGGCTCTAGAATGCAGGCTCCGTCGTTGTGGCACATGCGCTTAGTTGCTGCACGGCATGTGGGATCTTCGCAGACCAGGGCTCGAACCCGTGTCCCCTGCATTGGCAGGCGCCACCAGGGAAGCCCTAGGTGTTCTCATATAGAGTCTAAAAACAGAGAGCACTGAGAGAAGGTAGTGGTTATTAAAGGCTCAGGATCTAAATTCTACCTGTCTCTACACCCCTTCCCAGCTGTCGATTTGACCCCATTTTTCAATGCTGACCTCATTGTTCAACTTTTCTCTGCCGTCTGTATACTCACCTTGAAAACTTGTTTCTGTGATGCGTTGAGCAGACACAGGGTGGCAGATTGCAGAGGTGGAAGCTGGTGGTCGAATATTTGTGGGCTGAATCTCCTTCACTCCCATTCCCATTTCTGGTTGCCCAGAGGCCCTACTTCCTGTGTGTGACGCCGAGCCGTAGGATTGCGGGCAGGAGCCAAGTTCTCCATACAGTAAAGACCCCAGTGTGCCTTGGTTATAGTAATATACCTGGCTTCCTTCCTGGCAGGGAAGTGACAGGCGGCTATGCCCCTGATTTGTCCGTGGGCCTCCTGATCCAGCAGTTCCCTTGGCTCTGCCCCTGTCGTCAGCTGCCCCTAGGATAACTCTGAGCCCTAGCCACTTCTCTGGTAGATTTCCCTATTCCCCCACTACAGTCACACCTGAATAAGGCGACTCAGACCTTTCAGAGATGTGTCCTGAACCTCTTGTTTTCTGAAATACCTATCTGGTGGTTGTGAGACTTAAGGCCAGCGTCCCCGAGAGACTTTTTCTATTTCTCCTAGTAAACCTAGACTCCTCTTCTGTCACCTTCAACTCTACTCCAATTGTGTTCTTTCAACCCAGA
Source organism: Balaenoptera ricei (assembly GCF_028023285.1). Taxonomy (NCBI): domain Eukaryota; kingdom Metazoa; phylum Chordata; class Mammalia; order Artiodactyla; family Balaenopteridae; genus Balaenoptera; species Balaenoptera ricei. The sequence continues at coordinate 37,582,629 of NC_082651.1, forward strand.
CCTCTGACCCTGCTTTTTACTTCTGCCATTTCATCCTCACTCCTGCTTCCTTTCCTAAATCCATACGTCTCTTTTGGCCTTCCTAGCCCTGGGCCAAGTTCCTTCCTCTTTGCTCAGTTTTTACCCCTTTCCTTCATTCTCCCATCCAACTTTCAGTCCTTCCTTTCTCACGCCCCAGTTAGCAGCATCTGAAAATTCGAAAGGTTTGTTACTCGTCTATTAATTGTATTCCATTTACTTATTCAGTTCTATACCTGTCTTACCTGTGTATGGAAGAACAGCTGGTAGCCAAGGTGGCACCAAGAATCCTAGCAGCTCTCACTTGACGTATCCGTAGTAGTCGGCAATTTCCATTTCGTTTTCCCTCTCGGTGAAAAATTGCAGCTTGCCCGAAGAGGTGTATCTGGCAGCATTCTCCCGTTGTTGTTGAGCCCGCCTCTTCATGGCCTCTCGCTCTGGCCTCTGCTCTTGTTCGATGGGCTTTGACATGACTGGCTCAGGCACGTTGGGTTCCCTCCATGGAACTCGTTGCTTGCTGAAGTCTTGGAGTAGAAATTGGGTTTGGAGCTTGGGTGGGGCCTGGCGCTTATTCACAGCAGGGGGAACAGGCTCCCGCTGGAGAGGAGGGCCAGATGAAGTTTTGGAGGGTGCAGGCCTAGGAGCAGCAGACTGAGGGACACGAGGCTGGGTGTGGTTGGTCCAAGCCGGTTGGGTTGGGTTGGTCACAGTTGGCTGAGCTGGTTTGGCGGGGCCTGGCAAAGAGGCAGGAGCTGGCTGGGATGAATTGACTGCAGCAGGTTGAGCTGAGTCAGTAGAACCAGGCTGGGCACGGTAAGCCCCAGCAGGCCGATGTGAGGCCAGAGACTGTGGCCTCCGAGGAGCGGGTCGAGCTTGAGGCTTGTCCCAGGCAGAAAAAGGCAGAGGTATCAACTTGACCTTCCCAGGAGGAGGCCGCTCATACTGGGCTGGAGATGGACACTCTGTTTCAGCACTGCTGTCTGGTTTCTGGGCTTGGACTTGCGTTTTCTCAGGACCCTTCCCCTCACGTGGGGTATGCCGCCATGGCTGGATAGCTGGGGGTGGCTGGGGGTCTTTGGGGTTGCTTGACTTTCCCAAGAGCCGACAGGAAGAGAGCCCAGTTTTCGTCTCATTCTTCTTCCCCAGCGCATGAAGAACCTTCACAGACTCCAGCATGCGCACGCCAAGGGAGGTTCGAGGCTTTTGAAAGCTCTGTTGGAGAAGCTCAGTTTGGTGTTCCTTTCGCTTCGTGTGGGGGATTGCTGGCTTCTCTTCTGCCTTGACTTTGTTCCCTGACTGCTTGTTCTCTTCAGCCTTGTTTCTCCCTCTGGTCCTTTTGGTCTTTTCCTGCCCGTGGCTCTTAGTTTTGCTGATCTTTCTGGATGCAGCTTTCTGAGGTTTGCCTTGAGAGTGCTTGGCCGTGTTCACAGGAGCCCTGTCACTGACTGCAGCGTGGCAGGTAACCACTTCTCCCCCTAACAGGCACTCTGGATTCTTTGGCTGGATTTTGGCCTTGGGAGCGCCGCTGATAGGCTCAGAGGCTTTCTGTTTGTTCTTCCTGGGTTGATCAGAGGGAACCTTTATGACACTTGGCTTTTCCTGCACCTGATTCACCTTAATGGCTCTGGTGTCTTTAGCTTTGATCACGTTGGGACCTTGGGATTGATCAAGCTCTTTCAAAGGATTAAAGAGCTGGGGAAGGTGAATATCCTCCGCCAGTGTAGTAACGTCTGCAAGACCACTGCTAGGTTCAGTCCCATTTTCAAGTGTCCCTAGGTCCTGACGACTCCGGCTGTTCTCTCCCAGATCAGCATTTTCAGAACCAGGCTGCTCCTCTTGGCTGAGGGGATCGGTGCAGGCCAGCGGCTGGTGAATATCAGGGATTCCTAAAGGGAGTAGTGGAGGATCTTGGTTCTCTGTTGGGATCTGGTAGGCATCCAGAGGCTTTGAAAGCTTGGTTTTGATATCATCCACGTGCTTACTCTCTATTTGTCCCTGGCTTGGAGCTGGAGGCAGGGCCAGGAGACGCCTGGCACTCTGGACTGGAGCTGTCACTGAAATGTCCCCAAGTTCAGATGGTGGGTTACTCTCAAGTATGTGGCTGTTTCTGCTACTGCAGGACTTGGGGAGTTCTTGACGTTGTGTCACACAAAACGTCTGGCTTGGAGGTTGCAATCCCAGGGAATTTTTCATCACCAGGGGGGAGGTCTCCATCCCTACAAAGGGATCAAGGGAGAAGTCAGTCCCTGGTAAGTGAGATGCTCCCCCTAAACACCAACACAGCAGTCGTGTACCTTTCAAGGGGTTCAGGGGCAAGATGGGCAAGGCATTTCTACTAACTCTTCTTAAGGATCATGGACAGTGCCCTATGCTACGAGGTAAGCGGTGACTGTTGTAATTCTTACTGGTGAGCCTTTCCTGTCGCTGATTCTCGGCTCGCTTTGTATTTCATAGGACTGTTATAAGTCCAATACAAAATGAGTCTTATTTTTAAAAACCTGAAATGTTTTACAGAGCCTAGCATATTCTCATATAGGGTCCTTTCCATTCTCCCCACTCTCCCGAGAGGCCAAGAACACGTCACACCATGAACTAGGAGAGGGGGTAGAGCCCTTTCTGATGAAATACATCAGCAAAGACAGAGTCTTAGCCTGCTTGCTCTCTGGACAGGATCTCGGACCACAAGGTCTTCAATCCTGGTATAAATGAAGGAAGTGAGGACAGTTCAACTGGCACTCTCATAACAAGAGTTCTGAAACACCTTCCAAAGAGACTATAGCAGTAGATGAGGGAAGGGAGTGCTACAGTGTGGCAGTACAGGGGGAACGATCGGCTACAGCAGTGAAAAGTGTGGTACCGATTGGTGTGCTCTCGGGGTTCTTGTACATGTAGCATAGATGACCTCTACAGTGGCCCTCCCACCTTCCCACCTGCATTAGGTGTTCTTCTTTTTGTAATTTATGTTTATGTATTTATTTACTGTTTGAACTTATTTATTCTGCGTATTTATTTTTTTGGCTGCACTGGGTCTCTCATTGCTGTGCACGGGCTTTCTCTAGTTGGCGGCTAGCGGGGGCTACTCTTGGTTGCGGTGTGCGGGCTTCTCATCGCGGTGGCTTCTCTTGTTGCGGAGCATGGGCTGTAGGCACGTGGGCTTCGGTAGCTGAGGCTCACGGGCTCTAGAATGCAGGCTCCGTCGTTGTGGCACATGCGCTTAGTTGCTGCACGGCATGTGGGATCTTCGCAGACCAGGGCTCGAACCCGTGTCCCCCGCATTGCATTGGCAGGCGGATTCTTAACCACGGCGCCACCAGGGAAGCCCTAGGTGTTCTCATGTAGAGTCTAAAAACAGAGGGCACTGAGCGAAGGTAGTGGTTATTAAAGGCTCAGGATCTAAATTCTACCTGCCTCTACACCCCTTCCCAGCTGTCGATTTGACCCCATTTTTGAATGCCGACCTCATTCTTCAACTTTCTCTGGCGTTTGTTATACTCACCTTGAAAACTTGTTTCTGTGATGCGTTGAGCAGGCACAGGGTGGCAGACTGCAGAGGTGGAAGCTGGTGGTCGGATATTTGTGGGCTGAATCTCCTTCAGTCCCATTCCCATTTCTGGTTGCCCAGAGGCCCGACTTCCTGTGTATGACGCCGAGCCGTAGGATTGCGGGCAGGAGCCAAGTTCTCCATACAGTAAAGACCCCAGTGTGCCTTGGTTATAGTAATATACCTGGCTTCCTTCCTGGCAGGGAAGTGACAGGCGGCTCTGCCCCTGATTTGGAATCTGAGATGGTGTTCCCTGAGCAAGGCTGGCAGAAAGCGATGGATGTAGAGGGACCATGTTCTTGGCGTCTGAAGTTTTATCATACTGGGCTGCCAGAAACATGGAGGAGGCAGCTGTGTGGCGGTCAGTGAGTGCCAGAGTAAAGTCTCCGAGTGAAGAAGAATTCTTTTCAGTGCTTGCTGTGATGTCCCACTCAAGAACACCTGGATAGGAAGCAGCTGAAGTGGAGATCTGGCTGTGGTCCGTAACTCCAGATAACATAGTCGTGCTAGAATGTTGGTAAAGGTAGGCACTACCCATGAGTGTCTGGAAAGGGGTACCAGTAGCCGATGCCGAACTGACGGCAGGGGCAGAGACTCTGGAGAAGTTGCAGACACTTCGTGTTAGGGAAGTTGCATTGCTCACCACAGGAGGAGAATGCTGCAGAGAATTTAGAGTTCCACGTAGAGATGGATGTTGGAAATTTTCTGTAAGAACAAGAGGGTCATGACAAACTCAGGGAGGTTGAGAAATTCTCACTACGTTTGAGGAACGGCATCATCTGAAGGTTCTTGCTATCAGGACACCTCTACTATCACTACTTCCTGAGAAACCCAAAATCAGACAGTTAATGATGGCTGTAAGGACTGAGCAGTTTTCCACTCTTCTCTATTAACTGCCTGTGCTCCCAATCTTGGGCACAGACGGGCAGAAGAGCCAAGTGGTGTGGTTCAGAGATTGTTCTCTAGGCTGGAAGCAACCTTCTCCCTGCCCTGTCTTTCCCTTCAGCCTGCACTCGTATTGACTTCTATGCTATTTCCTAGACTGGAAGCATTTTAGAACTAGGAGGCCCTTAGAGAACTTCGATGTTCTCAGTCTCATTTCGTGAGTAAGGAAACTGAGGCTCAGAGAGGTCGGGTTGACTTGTTCAAGTTCTCTCATTATGTTAGTATCATTACCAGGTTTCAGAACCTAAGTATCCTGACTTCCTTGCCAGGACTCCACTCTGAGCATGATACTGCCAGAAAGCAGGAGAAACAGAACTTATAATATAGGCATTTTTTTTGTCCATTAGAAAACAGTACGGCTATTACCATTGTCGTCTTCAGTGTCTCCCTTTGCTTGTGCAGTTCCCACGCTATTACCTAGAGGTGACGTACAGCTCAGTCCAACGGGTGAATTGAAAGAGTCATTTTTGCCCTCTTCAAGCCTGGTTTCTCATCCTACCTCAAAATGATTACCCGAAAGTGGATTTCTTAAGTGCTTTTGGAAAGGGAAAAGTTATCTGATTCCTTCAGATTACTCATCTATAAAGTGGTTATAACACCACCACCAATAATAATAGCAGTAATAATTAATAGATGAATAAGCTGATCTATTGCGTATGGTTTATATGGAGGAAGATACAATAAGTTCTAGAAAGACAAAGAAAAATCATGACAAGCATATTACGTTAACGAAAAAGAAATCCATAGATATTAATGAAAACTGGGGTATGTGGCAAGTATCGAAGCCTAATGAATTTACTAACAAATGGCATTCTGTACCATCCATGCAACATTATGAAAGTGAATTTTGCCCACTCTATTTTAGTGAATACTATTAACCAGAAAACACGATGGAGGTGATAGAGGTGAATGAATTCCTAGCCAATGCATACAGACAGAGAAGGTATGTCAGTAAAAAATGCATAACAAGCAACAGAATGCAATAAATGTGCATGTATAGGTAGCCACAACACACATAGACAAGTATTTCAATGAAAACCGGTGCGAAGCAGACGGCAAAATAATAAGTGTAAAAGAGTTTCATTATTGTGCTCCTTCATATTTTTACCCAGCAAGTAAGAGGTATTAAGCCTAGGAGAAATATATATTTCAATGAATATAGCTTATATAATAAGCAGAAAGGAAGCTTAAAATGTATCAGGAAGGTTTTTGGATTTATCCTAGAACTTAGATTAGAATCATCTTCAGCATCCAAGAAGATGGCATCCCAAAACCTCAAAAAACCATCATGCCTAGAATCCCATTAAAAAAGATTTTCAAATGTAAGAAAATCCACAGGACTCCACAATATGGTTTTCGATAAACGTGGATGTTTGTTTGTTTTGTTTCTTTGGCCGCGCCGCGTGGCCCTGGCCGTGAAAGCACCGAGTCCTAAGCACTGGACCGCCAGGGAATTCCCTAAGTGGGGGGGAATTAGAGATGTGGGGCTTGACTTTTTCTTCTTCTTCTTCTTCTTCGGTAGCTAAGATCTACAAGCGAACGATGGCTGTTGATCAATGTGCTCTCTGTGTTAGGAAGGAAATAACTGTAAAAATGAAAAGCAGCCTTGCCTTAGAACCTACATATCACACAAAGGAAAATAGTCCTTCTGATTCAATTTAGAAGATATCACTTAAAATGTTGAATTGGCGAAATGTCTACCTAGTTTAAAAATTAGAAAGAATAAAACACTGAAAAGCAGCCCCCTAGATAACCACTGTGGTTGCTTGTTTATAGGAGGCATCATTTCTAAAACGTATTTCTAAAACGTTTATATTCAAAACTGTCAAGTGGCCAACTGTATTCAGAGAGGCAATAAAAGAAAGAAAACGGAGTATGACTTTTCTGATAAGCTGCCTTTCCTGGCGATCCCCTGTTCTGGCCTTACTTTCCTTCTTAGTCTGTTAATGTAAGGGTTTGCTACCATCAACTTGGTTTTGCCCTGCTCTGAGCAGGTTTCCCTCTGTGCTGTTTCTGCTTTAATTGAAAATCTTTGGTTCCCATCAGCATTCCATTGCAAACTCCGTTTTTCTTGAGAGCTCCTCTATGCTTTCCCTCTTCATTCTTACATTTTCTCCCATCTCTTGGTGCCTGTTGGCCTGTGCTAATGAAAACCATCCTAAACTTCCTTACGCTCGACTCTGTGCCTCCCTGTAGAGCCCAGTACTCTCCATCCTCTCTCCCTATTCTCTCTTTTCAACTAGTCGAAATCCTAGTGGAGGGAGACCATTAGAGATGAAACATCTTGGTATATATTGCTAGTTTTCTATGTCCCCTGGCTTTTCTATGTTTCTGTTGAAACACTCTTGAGAAGTGTCTGATTTCGTTTTCTACATGGGTACCCTTTAAGGCTCAATACTGGAAAAGAAGGGGATCAGAGTGATCAACCCAATGTGGTATCCTAACGTAACAGTTAAGGAAAGCAACAGGCTTTGTGAGACAGCCAGTGATTTGTCCAAAGTCACACAGATAGTAAACGTCAAAGTCAAAAGTGAAATTAGGTCTCCAGACTTGTAGTTCAATACTTTCCCTCATTATTCCATGCTATTTTGAATCTCCTACTCAATTTAGGGGCAAAAGAAATCGAACGCAAAACTTTCCAAAGTTTCTTTTCTTACCTGACATGGTCAGAGAAGAGGAAGCATCCACTGCAGGTACAAGGGATGAGGAGACAACACTAGAGGATGTCTGAGTGGCTGCAGCTGAACGGCGCACGTGTCCAGTACAGAGGTCACTGGTTACTGGTCCAAACAGCTCCACGGAAACCCCAAGACTCTACCAAGTGGTAGTAGGTTTGGTAGGAGAGTGATGTCACAAAGCAGGCAGTTGAAAGGTATGAGAGAGCCAATAGGGAGGTCCGATCCCCAACAGGAAGGCGGGCTTGGGTGAAGAGAGTGTAGGAGAGCTAAAACAACACCTGAGTTTCTGAGCTCTGGGGAGGAAATCCTAGAAGACAGATTTACCTCCCCCAGGCTCTTCCATTAGGGAAATCATTGCAACATTTCTTACAGACGTTCATTAATACACTGAACTAAGAGTTACTTACATTCTACAGAGTATTCTATTTTATGTATCATATACTTAGAGCTATATAGATCTTATTTAATTAATAATCCTTAGGAAGGAAAGAGCCATCTAGTTTGAACTATTACAGTTGTTCTGAAATCATATGTGTCTAATGAGTGAACTGATAGCAGCTTTTAAGGAGCCAAAGTAGGGATTAAGAAGCTCTCTTTGTAACTTGGTTCAAGAGTAGGGTGAAGTTTCTTGAGTGTACCTTGTGGAGAATGTTGTGGTCCAAGGCTCTTCTCTTTTAGTTTCTTCTCCTTGACTCCTACCTTCCTTGGGCTGGGCTAGGCTGGGGGCCAGGTTGGACTTGCGACTTAACATTTCTCTTCCGCTTTCTCTTTGTTTTTTTTCTTCCATTATGGGCATTGCTTCGAGGACAAGCCTTGATCTTGCATTGGACGTTACTTCCTGTCAACTTCCAGCAGCAGGAGTCTTCTTTTCAGTGCTTGATGCCTCACGAAATAGACTCTGCCCGTTGGCAGCAAATACCAGAGAGCTAGGAGACAGAGCTGGTTGCAGACCTTTCCTCTTCCAGCCTTTGGTTGCAATTGTTTGGCCCGTAATTTGCTAGCTCTAGTTCCTTGGGCCACACAGGTATCCTGCCATCTCCAGCTCTTGTTATATGTGAGAGACATTCTGAACACTGTCCCTTTTTCTTTGCACAGAAGTATATACAGTGCGGCAGTTACTGTAATCTCCTCCGCCTTGCAAACAGCCACTCTAGAATCTTGGACCTCTAGGACTCTCTGTCTTGCATGCTTGGGGGCAAGGCCAAGCAAAATGAAGAGGAGAATAATTAGAGAAAGAGGAGGACGTTGGTGGAGAATTGGGAGCAGGTAAGGTGAAAAGGGCACAGGAGAAAAGAGATGCATGTAGACTTTTTGGTTTCTGTGGGAAACAGGTTGACACACTTGGGCCTCATTTGGTATTAACAGAACAGAGAGTTAAAGATCTAAGTAGCTAGATAGTGTGCAGCAACTGCCATGAAGTCTGTACACTGAAGAGAACAGTCTCACATCTAGTTTTCATTTTGTTTTATGTCATAGTACCTTATTTATAGCATTCACTGGTGTGTTTGTAGAATACAGATGTTTTCAAATGCTCTGGTTTTGTCTACATGGTTATCTCCTTGTCCTGTTTGTAAGGAATCCAACATTGTAAGACATATTGCATGTTTTTCTCTTGACGACTGTTGACCTTGAAGCGTCATGAGCTAACTTGAGCTGTTGGATTCTGTGGAGAAACGTTCAAAAGGGTCTGTGAAAAAGGCACTGTGGTGAGTCGCATTATGCACCCGAGCGTAAGGAGCAGATATCTGCCACCAGCCCAGCTTGGCCTGGATTGCCTCTGTTTTAGTTCCCCTGGTCAGTGCTTTTCTCCCTAACCACTCTTGTGACTGTGATAATGTGAGTAAGGGCGGAGTTGCTAATGATCTATGTGTGAGGTAAGCTGGTTTGAGGGAGGAAATCTATGGACCTAGTCATTTTCCTTGGTGGTAAGCTTTCAGGGGTGCAGAGATTGATCTTCCTGGGGCCTTTTCTGGTCCCAGGAAGATATCGCATAGATGGGACCCCCCAAGACACACATTGAATCTTTAGGCCTGTTTTTCCTATTATGAGGTACGAGTTTCTTCACTGATGGGGATGATGCTTATCTGAGAAGAAATTGTGAAAGGTGGTGTAGTGTAGAGGTGTGGCTTCAGCTTTTAAGTTTTCCTCCAGGTTTTTCCCCTAAGCTTCCTACTTCGGACGGCCTACTTACATGATACTAGTAGGTGATGTCCGGCTAACAACTTCCTAAATATACCTGCAAGCCAGATCAGTGTCTCTTTTCTCTGTATTCCCATGGAAGTCAAGAGTCCCGCCGAATTTTCCATCGAAACAGTTGATTTGTGTTGTCTCTAGGAATTCTAAAGGGCGTACCGTTGCTTCCTAACCGGTGTCATTTGGGAGATCCGCCTCTGTACGTTCAAATGATTAATTTTGAGACTTTGCTCATGTGTGCAGTAAACCCTTGAATTCCCTAAGACCTTCCTTTCCTCCATCTCCTACCCCATTAAGCCCGCTTCAGTTCATCTCCTGAATTTCTTTGGAATCTGTCAGCCAGCTCTTCCTCAACTTCCTAATACTGAACTTGCCTGTCTGTTGCGATTAGGTCCTAACTAGTGTCCATATATATCTTGTTTCCTTCCAATCCACTCTTCACACAAGAAACCTTCAAAGCAAGTTGGAACGGTGCTCATAAACATCGCTCACAAACATTGTTTTGAGAATAGAAAACACACTGTTGGCCTTTAAGACTCTGCGTGGTCTAGAATCCTCTCTGCTTCTCTAGTCCCATCTTGTGCCACTTTTGCCCTCACTTTCTATGCTTCAGATACACTGAATTAACCTTAGTTCTCACTCATCTGACAGAAGTCAGTTCAGATACTATTTTTCACTGTGATTCCTAGCATTAAGGAATTTGATTATCAGGTTTTGTATGAGGACTATTTCATCAGGGGTACAGAAGTTCTGGCCATCTCTGGTTTTGGATATCCCTTATTTGTTGAGACCTTTGCGTTGTTTGGTGGCCTTTTGTCTGTTTTCCAGATGGGAAAACAGGAACAAGGGAAGTATAGGTTATTACTAGGTGGGGTTGAACAAGTGGAGCAGCAAACTGCAAAGCAGAAAGAAGAGGGACGTACTATAGAGGGATATGACTTCCATTCTCAAGGCGCCTGCATCCTGTGCAGGGAGACAGCCTAACATAAAATGTGCCTAACAACAAATATATTGACTTCTTACTAAAAATCTCCAGTTCATAGAACCGAGGGGTTTGTACCTTCTCCTTTAAAAGTGATAGTCCTGGGACTTCCCCGGTGGTCCCGTGGTGAAGACTCTGCGCTTGCAATGCAGCAGGCGTGGGTTCAATCCCTGGTTGGGGAGCTAAGATCCCACATGCTGCGCAGCCAAAGAAATTTTTTTCGAACGTTATACTCCTGTATTATTGGCTTTAGTGGTTTCGATTTTGTTTTACTGTTAAGAAGATTTCAGTTTATTTACCGGGAACAAACAACACATAATGTAAAAATAGTTTCCCAGAAACGATTTCCATCATTCTCTTCTTCCCTTTCTCCCGCAGACTGGTGTTTCACCTTGACAAGTTCTCTGTCATTCCATAGGAAAGCTGTCTGGCTTGGAGGTTGCAATCCCAGGGAATTTTTCATCAGCGGGGAAGTCTCCATCACTACAGAGGGATCAAGGGAGAAGTCAGTCCCTGGTAAGTGAGATGCTCCCCCTAAACACCAACACAGCAGTCGTGTACCTTTCAAGGGGTTCAGGGGCAAGATGGGCAAGGCATTTCTACTAACTCTTCTTAAGGATCACGGACAGCGCCCTGTGCTACGAGGTAAGCGGTGACTGTTGTAGTTCTTACTGGTGATCCTTTCCTGTCACTGATTCTCGGCTTTCTTTGTATTTCATAGGACTGTTGTCAGTCCAATACAAAATGAGTCTTATTTTTAAAAACCTGAAATGTTTTACAGAGCCTAGCATTCTCATATAGGGTCCTTTCCATTCTCCCCACTCTCCCGAGAGGCCAAGAACACTTCACACCATGAACTAGGAGAGGGGGTAGAGCCCTTTCTGATGAAATACATCAGCAAAGACAGAGTCTTAGCCTGCTTGCTCTCTGGACAGGATCTCGGACCACAAGGTCTTCACTCCTGGTGTAAATGAAGGAAGTGAGGACAGTTCAACTGGCACTCTCATAACAAGAGTTCTGAAACACCTTCCAAAGAGACTATAGCAGTAGATGAGGGAAGGGAGTGCTACAGTGTGGCAGTACCGGGGGAATGATCGGCTACAGCAGTGAAAAGTGTGGTACCGATTGGTGTGCTCTCGGGGTTCTTGTACATGTAGCATAGATGACCTCTACAGTGGCCCTCCCACCTTCCCACCTGCATTAGGTGTTCTTTTTTTTTGTAATTTATGTTTATGTATTTATTTACTGTTTGAACTTATTTATTCTACGTATTTATTTTTTTGGCCGCACTGGGTCTCTCATTGCTGTGCACGGGCTTTCTCTAGTTGGCGGCTAGCGGGGGCTACTCTTGGTTGCGGTGTGCGGGCATCTCATCGCGGTGGCTTCTCTTGTTGCGGAGCATGGGCTGTAGGCACGTGGGCTTCGGTAGTTGAGGCTCACGGGCTCTAGAATGCAGGCTCCGTCGTTGTGGCACATGCGCTTAGTTGCTGCACGGCATGTGGGATCTTCGCAGACCAGGGCTCGAACCCGTGTCCCCTGCATTGGCAGGCGCCACCAGGGAAGCCCTAGGTGTTCTCATATAGAGTCTAAAAACAGAGAGCACTGAGAGAAGGTAGTGGTTATTAAAGGCTCAGGATCTAAATTCTACCTGTCTCTACACCCCTTCCCAGCTGTCGATTTGACCCCATTTTTCAATGCTGACCTCATTGTTCAACTTTTCTCTGCCGTCTGTATACTCACCTTGAAAACTTGTTTCTGTGATGCGTTGAGCAGACACAGGGTGGCAGATTGCAGAGGTGGAAGCTGGTGGTCGGATATTTGTGGGCTGAATCTCCTTCAGTCCCATTCCCATTTCTGGTTGCCCAGAGGCCCTACTTCCTGTGTGTGACGCCGAGCCGTAGGATTGCGGGCAGGAGCCAAGTTCTCCATACAGTAAAGACCCCAGTGTGCCTTGGTTATAGTAATATACCTGGCTTCCTTCCTGGCAGGGAAGTGACAGGCGGCTATGCCCCTGATTTGTCCGTGGGCCTCCTGATCCAGCAGTTCCCTTGGCTCTGCCCCTGTCGTCAGCTGCCCCTAGGATAACTCTGAGCCCTAGCCACTTCTCTGGTAGATTTCCCTATTCCCCCACTACAGTCACACCTGAATAAGGCGACTCAGACCTTTCAGAGATGTGTCCTGAACCTCTTGTTTTCTGAAATACCTATCTGGTGGTTGTGAGACTTAAGGCCAGCGTCCCCGAGAGACTTTTTCTATTTCTCCTAGTAAACCTAGACTCCTCTTCTGTCACCTTCAACTCTACTCCAATTGTGTTCTTTCAACCCAGACCTCTGACCCTGCTTTTTACTTCTGCCATTTCATCCTCACTCCTGCTTCCTTTCCTAAATCCATACGTCTCTTTTGGCCTTCCTAGCCCTGGGCCAAGTTCCTTCCTCTTTGCTCAGTTTTTACCCCTTTCCTTCATTCTCCCATCCAACTTTCAGTCCTTCCTTTCTCACGCCCCAGTTAGCAGCATCTGAAAATTCGAAAGGTTTGTTACTCGTCTATTAATTGTATTCCATTTACTTATTCAGTTCTATACCTGTCTTACCTGTGTATGGAAGAACAGCTGGTAGCCAAGGTGGCACCAAGAATCCTAGCAGCTCTCACTTGACGTATCCGTAGTAGTCGGCAATTTCCATTTCGTTTTCCCTCTCGGTGAAAAATTGCAGCTTGCCCGAAGAGGTGTATCTGGCAGCATTCTCCCGTTGTTGTTGAGCCCGCCTCTTCATGGCCTCTCGCTCTGGCCTCTGCTCTTGTTCGATGGGCTTTGACATGACTGGCTCAGGCACGTTGGGTTCCCTCCATGGAACTCGTTGCTTGCTGAAGTCTTGGAGTAGAAATTGGGTTTGGAGCTTGGGTGGGGCCTGGCGCTTATTCACAGCAGGGGGAACAGGCTCCCGCTGGAGAGGAGGGCCAGATGAAGTTTTGGAGGGTGCAGGCCTAGGAGCAGCAGACTGAGGGACACGAGGCTGGGTGTGGTTGGTCCAAGCCGGTTGGGTTGGGTTGGTCACAGTTGGCTGAGCTGGTTTGGCGGGGCCTGGCAAAGAGGCAGGAGCTGGCTGGGATGAATTGACTGCAGCAGGTTGAGCTGAGTCAGTAGAACCAGGCTGGGCACGGTAAGCCCCAGCAGGCCGATGTGAGGCCAGAGACTGTGGCCTCCGAGGAGCGGGTCGAGCTTGAGGCTTGTCCCAGGCAGAAAAAGGCAGAGGTATCAACTTGACCTTCCCAGGAGGAGGCCGCTCATACTGGGCTGGAGATGGACACTCTGTTTCAGCACTGCTGTCTGGTTTCTGGGCTTGGACTTGCGTTTTCTCAGGACCCTTCCCCTCACGTGGGGTATGCCGCCATGGCTGGATAGCTGGGGGTGGCTGGGGGTCTTTGGGGTTGCTTGACTTTCCCAAGAGCCGACAGGAAGAGAGCCCAGTTTTCGTCTCATTCTTCTTCCCCAGCGCATGAAGAACCTTCACAGACTCCAGCATGCGCACGCCAAGGGAGGTTCGAGGCTTTTGAAAGCTCTGTTGGAGAAGCTCAGTTTGGTGTTCCTTTCGCTTCGTGTGGGGGATTGCTGGCTTCTCTTCTGCCTTGACTTTGTTCCCTGACTGCTTGTTCTCTTCAGCCTTGTTTCTCCCTCTGGTCCTTTTGGTCTTTTCCTGCCCGTGGCTCTTAGTTTTGCTGATCTTTCTGGATGCAGCTTTCTGAGGTTTGCCTTGAGAGTGCTTGGCCGTGTTCACAGGAGCCCTGTCACTGACTGCAGCGTGGCAGGTAACCACTTCTCCCCCTAACAGGCACTCTGGATTCTTTGGCTGGATTTTGGCCTTGGGAGCGCCACTGATAGGCTCAGAGGCTTTCTGTTTGTTCTTCCTGGGTTGATCAGAGGGAACCTTTATGACACTTGGCTTTTCCTGCACCTGATTCACCTTAATGGCTCTGGTGTCTTTAGCTTTGATCACGTTGGGACCTTGGGATTGATCAAGCTCTTTCAAAGGATTAAAGAGCTGGGGAAGGTGAATATCCTCCGCCAGTGTAGTAACGTCTGCAAGACCACTGCTAGGTTCAGTCCCATTTTCAAGTGTCCCTAGGTCCTGACGACTCCGGCTGTTCTCTCCCAGATCAGCATTTTCAGAACCAGGCTGCTCCTCTTGGCTGAGGGGATCGGTGCAGGCCAGCGGCTGGTGAATATCAGGGATTCCTAAAGGGAGTAGTGGAGGATCTTGGTTCTCTGTTGGGATCTGGTAGGCATCCAGAGGCTTTGAAAGCTTGGTTTTGATATCATCCACGTGCTTACTCTCTATTTGTCCCTGGCTTGGAGCTGGAGGCAGGGCCAGGAGACGCCTGGCACTCTGGACTGGAGCTGTCACTGAAATGTCCCCAAGTTCAGATGGTGGGTTACTCTCAAGTATGTGGCTGTTTCTGCTACTGCAGGACTTGGGGAGTTCTTGACGTTGTGTCACACAAAACGTCTGGCTTGGAGGTTGCAATCCCAGGGAATTTTTCATCACCAGGGGGGAGGTCTCCATCCCTACAAAGGGATCAAGGGAGAAGTCAGTCCCTGGTAAGTGAGATGCTCCCCCTAAACACCAACACAGCAGTCGTGTACCTTTCAAGGGGTTCAGGGGCAAGATGGGCAAGGCATTTCTACTAACTCTTCTTAAGGATCATGGACAGTGCCCTATGCTACGAGGTAAGCGGTGACTGTTGTAATTCTTACTGGTGAGCCTTTCCTGTCGCTGATTCTCGGCTCGCTTTGTATTTCATAGGACTGTTATAAGTCCAATACAAAATGAGTCTTATTTTTAAAAACCTGAAATGTTTTACAGAGCCTAGCATATTCTCATATAGGGTCCTTTCCATTCTCCCCACTCTCCCGAGAGGCCAAGAACACGTCACACCATGAACTAGGAGAGGGGGTAGAGCCCTTTCTGATGAAATACATCAGCAAAGACAGAGTCTTAGCCTGCTTGCTCTCTGGACAGGATCTCGGACCACAAGGTCTTCAATCCTGGTATAAATGAAGGAAGTGAGGACAGTTCAACTGGCACTCTCATAACAAGAGTTCTGAAACACCTTCCAAAGAGACTATAGCAGTAGATGAGGGAAGGGAGTGCTACAGTGTGGCAGTACAGGGGGAACGATCGGCTACAGCAGTGAAAAGTGTGGTACCGATTGGTGTGCTCTCGGGGTTCTTGTACATGTAGCATAGATGACCTCTACAGTGGCCCTCCCACCTTCCCACCTGCATTAGGTGTTCTTCTTTTTGTAATTTATGTTTATGTATTTATTTACTGTTTGAACTTATTTATTCTGCGTATTTATTTTTTTGGCTGCACTGGGTCTCTCATTGCTGTGCACGGGCTTTCTCTAGTTGGCGGCTAGCGGGGGCTACTCTTGGTTGCGGTGTGCGGGCTTCTCATCGCGGTGGCTTCTCTTGTTGCGGAGCATGGGCTGTAGGCACGTGGGCTTCGGTAGCTGAGGCTCACGGGCTCTAGAATGCAGGCTCCGTCGTTGTGGCACATGCGCTTAGTTGCTGCACGGCATGTGGGATCTTCGCAGACCAGGGCTCGAACCCGTGTCCCCCGCATTGCATTGGCAGGCGGATTCTTAACCACGGCGCCACCAGGGAAGCCCTAGGTGTTCTCATGTAGAGTCTAAAAACAGAGGGCACTGAGCGAAGGTAGTGGTTATTAAAGGCTCAGGATCTAAATTCTACCTGCCTCTACACCCCTTCCCAGCTGTCGATTTGACCCCATTTTTGAATGCCGACCTCATTCTTCAACTTTCTCTGGCGTTTGTTATACTCACCTTGAAAACTTGTTTCTGTGATGCGTTGAGCAGGCACAGGGTGGCAGACTGCAGAGGTGGAAGCTGGTGGTCGGATATTTGTGGGCTGAATCTCCTTCAGTCCCATTCCCATTTCTGGTTGCCCAGAGGCCCGACTTCCTGTGTATGACGCCGAGCCGTAGGATTGCGGGCAGGAGCCAAGTTCTCCATACAGTAAAGACCCCAGTGTGCCTTGGTTATAGTAATATACCTGGCTTCCTTCCTGGCAGGGAAGTGACAGGCGGCTCTGCCCCTGATTTGGAATCTGAGATGGTGTTCCCTGAGCAAGGCTGGCAGAAAGCGATGGATGTAGAGGGACCATGTTCTTGGCGTCTGAAGTTTTATCATACTGGGCTGCCAGAAACATGGAGGAGGCAGCTGTGTGGCGGTCAGTGAGTGCCAGAGTAAAGTCTCCGAGTGAAGAAGAATTCTTTTCAGTGCTTGCTGTGATGTCCCACTCAAGAACACCTGGATAGGAAGCAGCTGAAGTGGAGATCTGGCTGTGGTCCGTAACTCCAGATAACATAGTCGTGCTAGAATGTTGGTAAAGGTAGGCACTACCCATGAGTGTCTGGAAAGGGGTACCAGTAGCCGATGCCGAACTGACGGCAGGGGCAGAGACTCTGGAGAAGTTGCAGACACTTCGTGTTAGGGAAGTTGCATTGCTCACCACAGGAGGAGAATGCTGCAGAGAATTTAGAGTTCCACGTAGAGATGGATGTTGGAAATTTTCTGTAAGAACAAGAGGGTCATGACAAACTCAGGGAGGTTGAGAAATTCTCACTACGTTTGAGGAACGGCATCATCTGAAGGTTCTTGCTATCAGGACACCTCTACTATCACTACTTCCTGAGAAACCCAAAATCAGACAGTTAATGATGGCTGTAAGGACTGAGCAGTTTTCCACTCTTCTCTATTAACTGCCTGTGCTCCCAATCTTGGGCACAGACGGGCAGAAGAGCCAAGTGGTGTGGTTCAGAGATTGTTCTCTAGGCTGGAAGCAACCTTCTCCCTGCCCTGTCTTTCCCTTCAGCCTGCACTCGTATTGACTTCTATGCTATTTCCTAGACTGGAAGCATTTTAGAACTAGGAGGCCCTTAGAGAACTTCGATGTTCTCAGTCTCATTTCGTGAGTAAGGAAACTGAGGCTCAGAGAGGTCGGGTTGACTTGTTCAAGTTCTCTCATTATGTTAGTATCATTACCAGGTTTCAGAACCTAAGTATCCTGACTTCCTTGCCAGGACTCCACTCTGAGCATGATACTGCCAGAAAGCAGGAGAAACAGAACTTATAATATAGGCATTTTTTTTGTCCATTAGAAAACAGTACGGCTATTACCATTGTCGTCTTCAGTGTCTCCCTTTGCTTGTGCAGTTCCCACGCTATTACCTAGAGGTGACGTACAGCTCAGTCCAACGGGTGAATTGAAAGAGTCATTTTTGCCCTCTTCAAGCCTGGTTTCTCATCCTACCTCAAAATGATTACCCGAAAGTGGATTTCTTAAGTGCTTTTGGAAAGGGAAAAGTTATCTGATTCCTTCAGATTACTCATCTATAAAGTGGTTATAACACCACCACCAATAATAATAGCAGTAATAATTAATAGATGAATAAGCTGATCTATTGCGTATGGTTTATATGGAGGAAGATACAATAAGTTCTAGAAAGACAAAGAAAAATCATGACAAGCATATTACGTTAACGAAAAAGAAATCCATAGATATTAATGAAAACTGGGGTATGTGGCAAGTATCGAAGCCTAATGAATTTACTAACAAATGGCATTCTGTACCATCCATGCAACATTATGAAAGTGAATTTTGCCCACTCTATTTTAGTGAATACTATTAACCAGAAAACACGATGGAGGTGATAGAGGTGAATGAATTCCTAGCCAATGCATACAGACAGAGAAGGTATGTCAGTAAAAAATGCATAACAAGCAACAGAATGCAATAAATGTGCATGTATAGGTAGCCACAACACACATAGACAAGTATTTCAATGAAAACCGGTGCGAAGCAGACGGCAAAATAATAAGTGTAAAAGAGTTTCATTATTGTGCTCCTTCATATTTTTACCCAGCAAGTAAGAGGTATTAAGCCTAGGAGAAATATATATTTCAATGAATATAGCTTATATAATAAGCAGAAAGGAAGCTTAAAATGTATCAGGAAGGTTTTTGGATTTATCCTAGAACTTAGATTAGAATCATCTTCAGCATCCAAGAAGATGGCATCCCAAAACCTCAAAAAACCATCATGCCTAGAATCCCATTAAAAAAGATTTTCAAATGTAAGAAAATCCACAGGACTCCACAATATGGTTTTCGATAAACGTGGATGTTTGTTTGTTTTGTTTCTTTGGCCGCGCCGCGTGGCCCTGGCCGTGAAAGCACCGAGTCCTAAGCACTGGACCGCCAGGGAATTCCCTAAGTGGGGGGGAATTAGAGATGTGGGGCTTGACTTTTTCTTCTTCTTCTTCTTCTTCGGTAGCTAAGATCTACAAGCGAACGATGGCTGTTGATCAATGTGCTCTCTGTGTTAGGAAGGAAATAACTGTAAAAATGAAAAGCAGCCTTGCCTTAGAACCTACATATCACACAAAGGAAAATAGTCCTTCTGATTCAATTTAGAAGATATCACTTAAAATGTTGAATTGGCGAAATGTCTACCTAGTTTAAAAATTAGAAAGAATAAAACACTGAAAAGCAGCCCCCTAGATAACCACTGTGGTTGCTTGTTTATAGGAGGCATCATTTCTAAAACGTATTTCTAAAACGTTTATATTCAAAACTGTCAAGTGGCCAACTGTATTCAGAGAGGCAATAAAAGAAAGAAAACGGAGTATGACTTTTCTGATAAGCTGCCTTTCCTGGCGATCCCCTGTTCTGGCCTTACTTTCCTTCTTAGTCTGTTAATGTAAGGGTTTGCTACCATCAACTTGGTTTTGCCCTGCTCTGAGCAGGTTTCCCTCTGTGCTGTTTCTGCTTTAATTGAAAATCTTTGGTTCCCATCAGCATTCCATTGCAAACTCCGTTTTTCTTGAGAGCTCCTCTATGCTTTCCCTCTTCATTCTTACATTTTCTCCCATCTCTTGGTGCCTGTTGGCCTGTGCTAATGAAAACCATCCTAAACTTCCTTACGCTCGACTCTGTGCCTCCCTGTAGAGCCCAGTACTCTCCATCCTCTCTCCCTATTCTCTCTTTTCAACTAGTCGAAATCCTAGTGGAGGGAGACCATTAGAGATGAAACATCTTGGTATATATTGCTAGTTTTCTATGTCCCCTGGCTTTTCTATGTTTCTGTTGAAACACTCTTGAGAAGTGTCTGATTTCGTTTTCTACATGGGTACCCTTTAAGGCTCAATACTGGAAAAGAAGGGGATCAGAGTGATCAACCCAATGTGGTATCCTAACGTAACAGTTAAGGAAAGCAACAGGCTTTGTGAGACAGCCAGTGATTTGTCCAAAGTCACACAGATAGTAAACGTCAAAGTCAAAAGTGAAATTAGGTCTCCAGACTTGTAGTTCAATATTTTCCCTCATTATTCCATGCTATTTTGAATCTCCTACTCAATTTAGGGGCAAAAGAAATCGAACGCAAAACTTTCCAAAGTTTCTTTTCTTACCTGACATGGTCAGAGAAGAGGAAGCATCCACTGCAGGTACAAGGGATGAGGAGACAACACTAGAGGATGTCTGAGTGGCTGCAGCTGAACGGCGCACGTGTCCAGTACAGAGGTCACTGGTTACTGGTCCAAACAGCTCCACGGAAACCCCAAGACTCTACCAAGTGGTAGTAGGTTTGGTAGGAGAGTGATGTCACAAAGCAGGCAGTTGAAAGGTATGAGAGAGCCAATAGGGAGGTCCGATCCCCAACAGGAAGGCGGGCTTGGGTGAAGAGAGTGTAGGAGAGCTAAAACAACACCTGAGTTTCTGAGCTCTGGGGAGGAAATCCTAGAAGACAGATTTACCTCCCCCAGGCTCTTCCATTAGGGAAATCATTGCAACATTTCTTACAGACGTTCATTAATACACTGAACTAAGAGTTACTTACATTCTACAGAGTATTCTATTTTATGTATCATATACTTAGAGCTATATAGATCTTATTTAATTAATAATCCTTAGGAAGGAAAGAGCCATCTAGTTTGAACTATTACAGTTGTTCTGAAATCATATGTGTCTAATGAGTGAACTGATAGCAGCTTTTAAGGAGCCAAAGTAGGGATTAAGAAGCTCTCTTTGTAACTTGGTTCAAGAGTAGGGTGAAGTTTCTTGAGTGTACCTTGTGGAGAATGTTGTGGTCCAAGGCTCTTCTCTTTTAGTTTCTTCTCCTTGACTCCTACCTTCCTTGGGCTGGGCTAGGCTGGGGGCCAGGTTGGACTTGCGACTTAACATTTCTCTTCCGCTTTCTCTTTGTTTTTTTTCTTCCATTATGGGCATTGCTTCGAGGACAAGCCTTGATCTTGCATTGGACGTTACTTCCTGTCAACTTCCAGCAGCAGGAGTCTTCTTTTCAGTGCTTGATGCCTCACGAAATAGACTCTGCCCGTTGGCAGCAAATACCAGAGAGCTAGGAGACAGAGCTGGTTGCAGACCTTTCCTCTTCCAGCCTTTGGTTGCAATTGTTTGGCCCGTAATTTGCTAGCTCTAGTTCCTTGGGCCACACAGGTATCCTGCCATCTCCAGCTCTTGTTATATGTGAGAGACATTCTGAACACTGTCCCTTTTTCTTTGCACAGAAGTATATACAGTGCGGCAGTTACTGTAATCTCCTCCGCCTTGCAAACAGCCACTCTAGAATCTTGGACCTCTAGGACTCTCTGTCTTGCATGCTTGGGGGCAAGGCCAAGCAAAATGAAGAGGAGAATAATTAGAGAAAGAGGAGGACGTTGGTGGAGAATTGGGAGCAGGTAAGGTGAAAAGGGCACAGGAGAAAAGAGATGCATGTAGACTTTTTGGTTTCTGTGGGAAACAGGTTGACACACTTGGGCCTCATTTGGTATTAACAGAACAGAGAGTTAAAGATCTAAGTAGCTAGATAGTGTGCAGCAACTGCCATGAAGTCTGTACACTGAAGAGAACAGTCTCACATCTAGTTTTCATTTTGTTTTATGTCATAGTACCTTATTTATAGCATTCACTGGTGTGTTTGTAGAATACAGATGTTTTCAAATGCTCTGGTTTTGTCTACATGGTTATCTCCTTGTCCTGTTTGTAAGGAATCCAACATTGTAAGACATATTGCATGTTTTTCTCTTGACGACTGTTGACCTTGAAGCGTCATGAGCTAACTTGAGCTGTTGGATTCTGTGGAGAAACGTTCAAAAGGGTCTGTGAAAAAGGCACTGTGGTGAGTCGCATTATGCACCCGAGCGTAAGGAGCAGATATCTGCCACCAGCCCAGCTTGGCCTGGATTGCCTCTGTTTTAGTTCCCCTGGTCAGTGCTTTTCTCCCTAACCACTCTTGTGACTGTGATAATGTGAGTAAGGGCGGAGTTGCTAATGATCTATGTGTGAGGTAAGCTGGTTTGAGGGAGGAAATCTATGGACCTAGTCATTTTCCTTGGTGGTAAGCTTTCAGGGGTGCAGAGATTGATCTTCCTGGGGCCTTTTCTGGTCCCAGGAAGATATCGCATAGATGGGACCCCCCAAGACACACATTGAATCTTTAGGCCTGTTTTTCCTATTATGAGGTACGAGTTTCTTCACTGATGGGGATGATGCTTATCTGAGAAGAAATTGTGAAAGGTGGTGTAGTGTAGAGGTGTGGCTTCAGCTTTTAAGTTTTCCTCCAGGTTTTTCCCCTAAGCTTCCTACTTCGGACGGCCTACTTACATGATACTAGTAGGTGATGTCCGGCTAACAACTTCCTAAATATACCTGCAAGCCAGATCAGTGTCTCTTTTCTCTGTATTCCCATGGAAGTCAAGAGTCCCGCCGAATTTTCCATCGAAACAGTTGATTTGTGTTGTCTCTAGGAATTCTAAAGGGCGTACCGTTGCTTCCTAACCGGTGTCATTTGGGAGATCCGCCTCTGTACGTTCAAATGATTAATTTTGAGACTTTGCTCATGTGTGCAGTAAACCCTTGAATTCCCTAAGACCTTCCTTTCCTCCATCTCCTACCCCATTAAGCCCGCTTCAGTTCATCTCCTGAATTTCTTTGGAATCTGTCAGCCAGCTCTTCCTCAACTTCCTAATACTGAACTTGCCTGTCTGTTGCGATTAGGTCCTAACTAGTGTCCATATATATCTTGTTTCCTTCCAATCCACTCTTCACACAAGAAACCTTCAAAGCAAGTTGGAACGGTGCTCATAAACATCGCTCACAAACATTGTTTTGAGAATAGAAAACACACTGTTGGCCTTTAAGACTCTGCGTGGTCTAGAATCCTCTCTGCTTCTCTAGTCCCATCTTGTGCCACTTTTGCCCTCACTTTCTATGCTTCAGATACACTGAATTAACCTTAGTTCTCACTCATCTGACAGAAGTCAGTTCAGATACTATTTTTCACTGTGATTCCTAGCATTAAGGAATTTGATTATCAGGTTTTGTATGAGGACTATTTCATCAGGGGTACAGAAGTTCTGGCCATCTCTGGTTTTGGATATCCCTTATTTGTTGAGACCTTTGCGTTGTTTGGTGGCCTTTTGTCTGTTTTCCAGATGGGAAAACAGGAACAAGGGAAGTATAGGTTATTACTAGGTGGGGTTGAACAAGTGGAGCAGCAAACTGCAAAGCAGAAAGAAGAGGGACGTACTATAGAGGGATATGACTTCCATTCTCAAGGCGCCTGCATCCTGTGCAGGGAGACAGCCTAACATAAAATGTGCCTAACAACAAATATATTGACTTCTTACTAAAAATCTCCAGTTCATAGAACCGAGGGGTTTGTACCTTCTCCTTTAAAAGTGATAGTCCTGGGACTTCCCCGGTGGTCCCGTGGTGAAGACTCTGCGCTTGCAATGCAGCAGGCGTGGGTTCAATCCCTGGTTGGGGAGCTAAGATCCCACATGCTGCGCAGCCAAAGAAATTTTTTTCGAACGTTATACTCCTGTATTATTGGCTTTAGTGGTTTCGATTTTGTTTTACTGTTAAGAAGATTTCAGTTTATTTACCGGGAACAAACAACACATAATGTAAAAATAGTTTCCCAGAAACGATTTCCATCATTCTCTTCTTCCCTTTCTCCCGCAGACTGGTGTTTCACCTTGACAAGTTCTCTGTCATTCCATAGGAAAGCTGTCTGGCTTGGAGGTTGCAATCCCAGGGAATTTTTCATCAGCGGGGAAGTCTCCATCACTACAGAGGGATCAAGGGAGAAGTCAGTCCCTGGTAAGTGAGATGCTCCCCCTAAACACCAACACAGCAGTCGTGTACCTTTCAAGGGGTTCAGGGGCAAGATGGGCAAGGCATTTCTACTAACTCTTCTTAAGGATCACGGACAGCGCCCTGTGCTACGAGGTAAGCGGTGACTGTTGTAGTTCTTACTGGTGATCCTTTCCTGTCACTGATTCTCGGCTTTCTTTGTATTTCATAGGACTGTTGTCAGTCCAATACAAAATGAGTCTTATTTTTAAAAACCTGAAATGTTTTACAGAGCCTAGCATTCTCATATAGGGTCCTTTCCATTCTCCCCACTCTCCCGAGAGGCCAAGAACACTTCACACCATGAACTAGGAGAGGGGGTAGAGCCCTTTCTGATGAAATACATCAACAAAGACAGAGTCTTAGCCTGCTTGCTCTCTGGACAGGATCTCGGACCACAAGGTCTTCACTCCTGGTGTAAATGAAGGAAGTGAGGACAGTTCAACTGGCACTCTCATAACAAGAGTTCTGAAACACCTTCCAAAGAGACTATAGCAGTAGATGAGGGAAGGGAGTGCTACAGTGTGGCAGTACCGGGGGAATGATCGGCTACAGCAGTGAAAAGTGTGGTACCGATTGGTGTGCTCTCGGGGTTCTTGTACATGTAGCATAGATGACCTCTACAGTGGCCCTCCCACCTTCCCACCTGCATTAGGTGTTCTTTTTTTTTGTAATTTATGTTTATGTATTTATTTACTGTTTGAACTTATTTATTCTACGTATTTATTTTTTTGGCCGCACTGGGTCTCTCATTGCTGTGCACGGGCTTTCTCTAGTTGGCGGCTAGCGGGGGCTACTCTTGGTTGCGGTGTGCGGGCATCTCATCGCGGTGGCTTCTCTTGTTGCGGAGCATGGGCTGTAGGCACGTGGGCTTCGGTAGTTGAGGCTCACGGGCTCTAGAATGCAGGCTCCGTCGTTGTGGCACATGCGCTTAGTTGCTGCACGGCATGTGGGATCTTCGCAGACCAGGGCTCGAACCCGTGTCCCCTGCATTGGCAGGCGCCACCAGGGAAGCCCTAGGTGTTCTCATATAGAGTCTAAAAACAGAGAGCACTGAGAGAAGGTAGTGGTTATTAAAGGCTCAGGATCTAAATTCTACCTGTCTCTACACCCCTTCCCAGCTGTCGATTTGACCCCATTTTTCAATGCTGACCTCATTGTTCAACTTTTCTCTGCCGTCTGTATACTCACCTTGAAAACTTGTTTCTGTGATGCGTTGAGCAGACACAGGGTGGCAGATTGCAGAGGTGGAAGCTGGTGGTCGGATATTTGTGGGCTGAATCTCCTTCAGTCCCATTCCCATTTCTGGTTGCCCAGAGGCCCTACTTCCTGTGTGTGACGCAGAGCCGTAGGATTGCGGGCAGGAGCCAAGTTCTCCATACAGTAAAGACCCCAGTGTGCCTTGGTTATAGTAATATACCTGGCTTCCTTCCTGGCAGGGAAGTGACAGGCGGCTATGCCCCTGATTTGTCCGTGGGCCTCCTGATCCAGCAGTTCCCTTGGCTCTGCCCCTGTCGTCAGCTGCCCCTAGGATAACTCTGAGCCCTAGCCACTTCTCTGGTAGATTTCCCTATTCCCCCACTACAGTCACACCTGAATAAGGCGACTCAGACCTTTCAGAGATGTGTCCTGAACCTCTTGTTTTCTGAAATACCTATCTGGTGGTTGTGAGACTTAAGGCCAGCGTCCCCGAGAGACTTTTTCTATTTCTCCTAGTAAACCTAGACTCCTCTTCTGTCACCTTCAACTCTACTCCAATTGTGTTCTTTCAACCCAGACCTCTGACCCTGCTTTTTACTTCTGCCATTTCATCCTCACTCCTGCTTCCTTTCCTAAATCCATACGTCTCTTTTGGCCTTCCTAGCCCTGGGCCAA
Source organism: Balaenoptera ricei (assembly GCF_028023285.1). Lineage (NCBI taxonomy): Eukaryota > Metazoa > Chordata > Mammalia > Artiodactyla > Balaenopteridae > Balaenoptera > Balaenoptera ricei. The sequence continues at coordinate 37,608,094 of NC_082651.1, forward strand.
GTTCCTTCCTCTTTGCTCAGTTTTTACCCCTTTCCTTCATTCTCCCATCCAACTTTCAGTCCTTCCTTTCTCACGCCCCAGTTAGCAGCATCTGAAAATTCGAAAGGTTTGTTACTCGTCTATTAATTGTATTCCATTTACTTATTCAGTTCTATACCTGTCTTACCTGTGTATGGAAGAACAGCTGGTAGCCAAGGTGGCACCAAGAATCCTAGCAGCTCTCACTTGACGTATCCGTAGTAGTCGGCAATTTCCATTTCGTTTTCCCTCTCGGTGAAAAATTGCAGCTTGCCCGAAGAGGTGTATCTGGCAGCATTCTCCCGTTGTTGTTGAGCCCGCCTCTTCATGGCCTCTCGCTCTGGCCTCTGCTCTTGTTCGATGGGCTTTGACATGACTGGCTCAGGCACGTTGGGTTCCCTCCATGGAACTCGTTGCTTGCTGAAGTCTTGGAGTAGAAATTGGGTTTGGAGCTTGGGTGGGGCCTGGCGCTTATTCACAGCAGGGGGAACAGGCTCCCGCTGGAGAGGAGGGCCAGATGAAGTTTTGGAGGGTGCAGGCCTAGGAGCAGCAGACTGAGGGACACGAGGCTGGGTGTGGTTGGTCCAAGCCGGTTGGGTTGGGTTGGTCACAGTTGGCTGAGCTGGTTTGGCGGGGCCTGGCAAAGAGGCAGGAGCTGGCTGGGATGAATTGACTGCAGCAGGTTGAGCTGAGTCAGTAGAACCAGGCTGGGCACGGTAAGCCCCAGCAGGCCGATGTGAGGCCAGAGACTGTGGCCTCCGAGGAGCGGGTCGAGCTTGAGGCTTGTCCCAGGCAGAAAAAGGCAGAGGTATCAACTTGACCTTCCCAGGAGGAGGCCGCTCATACTGGGCTGGAGATGGACACTCTGTTTCAGCACTGCTGTCTGGTTTCTGGGCTTGGACTTGCGTTTTCTCAGGACCCTTCCCCTCACGTGGGGTATGCCGCCATGGCTGGATAGCTGGGGGTGGCTGGGGGTCTTTGGGGTTGCTTGACTTTCCCAAGAGCCGACAGGAAGAGAGCCCAGTTTTCGTCTCATTCTTCTTCCCCAGCGCATGAAGAACCTTCACAGACTCCAGCATGCGCACGCCAAGGGAGGTTCGAGGCTTTTGAAAGCTCTGTTGGAGAAGCTCAGTTTGGTGTTCCTTTCGCTTCGTGTGGGGGATTGCTGGCTTCTCTTCTGCCTTGACTTTGTTCCCTGACTGCTTGTTCTCTTCAGCCTTGTTTCTCCCTCTGGTCCTTTTGGTCTTTTCCTGCCCGTGGCTCTTAGTTTTGCTGATCTTTCTGGATGCAGCTTTCTGAGGTTTGCCTTGAGAGTGCTTGGCCGTGTTCACAGGAGCCCTGTCACTGACTGCAGCGTGGCAGGTAACCACTTCTCCCCCTAACAGGCACTCTGGATTCTTTGGCTGGATTTTGGCCTTGGGAGCGCCACTGATAGGCTCAGAGGCTTTCTGTTTGTTCTTCCTGGGTTGATCAGAGGGAACCTTTATGACACTTGGCTTTTCCTGCACCTGATTCACCTTAATGGCTCTGGTGTCTTTAGCTTTGATCACGTTGGGACCTTGGGATTGATCAAGCTCTTTCAAAGGATTAAAGAGCTGGGGAAGGTGAATATCCTCCGCCAGTGTAGTAATGTCTGCAAGACCACTGCTAGGTTCAGTCCCATTTTCAAGTGTCCCTAGGTCCTGACGACTCCGGCTGTTCTCTCCCAGATCAGCATTTTCAGAACCAGGCTGCTCCTCTTGGCTGAGGGGATCGGTGCAGGCCAGCGGCTGGTGAATATCAGGGATTCCTAAAGGGAGTAGTGGAGGATCTTGGTTCTCTGTTGGGATCTGGTAGGCATCCAGAGGCTTTGAAAGCTTGGTTTTGATATCATCCACGTGCTTACTCTCTATTTGTCCCTGGCTTGGAGCTGGAGGCAGGGCCAGGAGACGCCTGGCACTCTGGACTGGAGCTGTCACTGAAATGTCCCCAAGTTCAGATGGTGGGTTACTCTCAAGTATGTGGCTGTTTCTGCTACTGCAGGACTTGGGGAGTTCTTGACGTTGTGTCACACAAAACGTCTGGCTTGGAGGTTGCAATCCCAGGGAATTTTTCATCACCAGGGGGGAGGTCTCCATCCCTACAAAGGGATCAAGGGAGAAGTCAGTCCCTGGTAAGTGAGATGCTCCCCCTAAACACCAACACAGCAGTCATGTACCTTTCAAGGGGTTCAGGGGCAAGATGGGCAAGGCATTTCTACTAACTCTTCTTAAGGATCATGGACAGTGCCCTATGCTACGAGGTAAGCGGTGACTGTTGTAATTCTTACTGGTGAGCCTTTCCTGTCGCTGATTCTCGGCTCGCTTTGTATTTCATAGGACTGTTATAAGTCCAATACAAAATGAGTCTTATTTTTAAAAACCTGAAATGTTTTACAGAGCCTAGCATATTCTCATATAGGGTCCTTTCCATTCTCCCCACTCTCCCGAGAGGCCAAGAACACGTCACACCATGAACTAGGAGAGGGGGTAGAGCCCTTTCTGATGAAATACATCAGCAAAGACAGAGTCTTAGCCTGCTTGCTCTCTGGACAGGATCTCGGACCACAAGGTCTTCAATCCTGGTATAAATGAAGGAAGTGAGGACAGTTCAACTGGCACTCTCATAACAAGAGTTCTGAAACACCTTCCAAAGAGACTATAGCAGTAGATGAGGGAAGGGAGTGCTACAGTGTGGCAGTACAGGGGGAACGATCGGCTACAGCAGTGAAAAGTGTGGTACCGATTGGTGTGCTCTCGGGGTTCTTGTACATGTAGCATAGATGACCTCTACAGTGGCCCTCCCACCTTCCCACCTGCATTAGGTGTTCTTCTTTTTGTAATTTATGTTTATGTATTTATTTACTGTTTGAACTTATTTATTCTGCGTATTTATTTTTTTGGCTGCACTGGGTCTCTCATTGCTGTGCACGGGCTTTCTCTAGTTGGCGGCTAGCGGGGGCTACTCTTGGTTGCGGTGTGCGGGCTTCTCATCGCGGTGGCTTCTCTTGTTGCGGAGCATGGGCTGTAGGCACGTGGGCTTCGGTAGCTGAGGCTCACGGGCTCTAGAATGCAGGCTCCGTCGTTGTGGCACATGCGCTTAGTTGCTGCACGGCATGTGGGATCTTCGCAGACCAGGGCTCGAACCCGTGTCCCCCGCATTGCATTGGCAGGCGGATTCTTAACCACGGCGCCACCAGGGAAGCCCTAGGTGTTCTCATGTAGAGTCTAAAAACAGAGGGCACTGAGCGAAGGTAGTGGTTATTAAAGGCTCAGGATCTAAATTCTACCTGCCTCTACACCCCTTCCCAGCTGTCGATTTGACCCCATTTTTGAATGCCGACCTCATTCTTCAACTTTCTCTGGCGTTTGTTATACTCACCTTGAAAACTTGTTTCTGTGATGCGTTGAGCAGGCACAGGGTGGCAGACTGCAGAGGTGGAAGCTGGTGGTCGGATATTTGTGGGCTGAATCTCCTTCAGTCCCATTCCCATTTCTGGTTGCCCAGAGGCCCGACTTCCTGTGTATGACGCCGAGCCGTAGGATTGCGGGCAGGAGCCAAGTTCTCCATACAGTAAAGACCCCAGTGTGCCTTGGTTATAGTAATATACCTGGCTTCCTTCCTGGCAGGGAAGTGACAGGCGGCTCTGCCCCTGATTTGGAATCTGAGATGGTGTTCCCTGAGCAAGGCTGGCAGAAAGCGATGGATGTAGAGGGACCATGTTCTTGGCGTCTGAAGTTTTATCATACTGGGCTGCCAGAAACATGGAGGAGGCAGCTGTGTGGCGGTCAGTGAGTGCCAGAGTAAAGTCTCCGAGTGAAGAAGAATTCTTTTCAGTGCTTGCTGTGATGTCCCACTCAAGAACACCTGGATAGGAAGCAGCTGAAGTGGAGATCTGGCTGTGGTCCGTAACTCCAGATAACATAGTCGTGCTAGAATGTTGGTAAAGGTAGGCACTACCCATGAGTGTCTGGAAAGGGGTACCAGTAGCCGATGCCGAACTGACGGCAGGGGCAGAGACTCTGGAGAAGTTGCAGACACTTCGTGTTAGGGAAGTTGCATTGCTCACCACAGGAGGAGAATGCTGCAGAGAATTTAGAGTTCCACGTAGAGATGGATGTTGGAAATTTTCTGTAAGAACAAGAGGGTCATGACAAACTCAGGGAGGTTGAGAAATTCTCACTACGTTTGAGGAACGGCATCATCTGAAGGTTCTTGCTATCAGGACACCTCTACTATCACTACTTCCTGAGAAACCCAAAATCAGACAGTTAATGATGGCTGTAAGGACTGAGCAGTTTTCCACTCTTCTCTATTAACTGCCTGTGCTCCCAATCTTGGGCACAGACGGGCAGAAGAGCCAAGTGGTGTGGTTCAGAGATTGTTCTCTAGGCTGGAAGCAACCTTCTCCCTGCCCTGTCTTTCCCTTCAGCCTGCACTCGTATTGACTTCTATGCTATTTCCTAGACTGGAAGCATTTTAGAACTAGGAGGCCCTTAGAGAACTTCGATGTTCTCAGTCTCATTTCGTGAGTAAGGAAACTGAGGCTCAGAGAGGTCGGGTTGACTTGTTCAAGTTCTCTCATTATGTTAGTATCATTACCAGGTTTCAGAACCTAAGTATCCTGACTTCCTTGCCAGGACTCCACTCTGAGCATGATACTGCCAGAAAGCAGGAGAAACAGAACTTATAATATAGGCATTTTTTTTGTCCATTAGAAAACAGTACGGCTATTACCATTGTCGTCTTCAGTGTCTCCCTTTGCTTGTGCAGTTCCCACGCTATTACCTAGAGGTGACGTACAGCTCAGTCCAACGGGTGAATTGAAAGAGTCATTTTTGCCCTCTTCAAGCCTGGTTTCTCATCCTACCTCAAAATGATTACCCGAAAGTGGATTTCTTAAGTGCTTTTGGAAAGGGAAAAGTTATCTGATTCCTTCAGATTACTCATCTATAAAGTGGTTATAACACCACCACCAATAATAATAGCAGTAATAATTAATAGATGAATAAGCTGATCTATTGCGTATGGTTTATATGGAGGAAGATACAATAAGTTCTAGAAAGACAAAGAAAAATCATGACAAGCATATTACGTTAACGAAAAAGAAATCCATAGATATTAATGAAAACTGGGGTATGTGGCAAGTATCGAAGCCTAATGAATTTACTAACAAATGGCATTCTGTACCATCCATGCAACATTATGAAAGTGAATTTTGCCCACTCTATTTTAGTGAATACTATTAACCAGAAAACACGATGGAGGTGATAGAGGTGAATGAATTCCTAGCCAATGCATACAGACAGAGAAGGTATGTCAGTAAAAAATGCATAACAAGCAACAGAATGCAATAAATGTGCATGTATAGGTAGCCACAACACACATAGACAAGTATTTCAATGAAAACCGGTGCGAAGCAGACGGCAAAATAATAAGTGTAAAAGAGTTTCATTATTGTGCTCCTTCATATTTTTACCCAGCAAGTAAGAGGTATTAAGCCTAGGAGAAATATATATTTCAATGAATATAGCTTATATAATAAGCAGAAAGGAAGCTTAAAATGTATCAGGAAGGTTTTTGGATTTATCCTAGAACTTAGATTAGAATCATCTTCAGCATCCAAGAAGATGGCATCCCAAAACCTCAAAAAACCATCATGCCTAGAATCCCATTAAAAAAGATTTTCAAATGTAAGAAAATCCACAGGACTCCACAATATGGTTTTCGATAAACGTGGATGTTTGTTTGTTTTGTTTCTTTGGCCGCGCCGCGTGGCCCTGGCCGTGAAAGCACCGAGTCCTAAGCACTGGACCGCCAGGGAATTCCCTAAGTGGGGGGGAATTAGAGATGTGGGGCTTGACTTTTTCTTCTTCTTCTTCTTCTTCGGTAGCTAAGATCTACAAGCGAACGATGGCTGTTGATCAATGTGCTCTCTGTGTTAGGAAGGAAATAACTGTAAAAATGAAAAGCAGCCTTGCCTTAGAACCTACATATCACACAAAGGAAAATAGTCCTTCTGATTCAATTTAGAAGATATCACTTAAAATGTTGAATTGGCGAAATGTCTACCTAGTTTAAAAATTAGAAAGAATAAAACACTGAAAAGCAGCCCCCTAGATAACCACTGTGGTTGCTTGTTTATAGGAGGCATCATTTCTAAAACGTATTTCTAAAACGTTTATATTCAAAACTGTCAAGTGGCCAACTGTATTCAGAGAGGCAATAAAAGAAAGAAAACGGAGTATGACTTTTCTGATAAGCTGCCTTTCCTGGCGATCCCCTGTTCTGGCCTTACTTTCCTTCTTAGTCTGTTAATGTAAGGGTTTGCTACCATCAACTTGGTTTTGCCCTGCTCTGAGCAGGTTTCCCTCTGTGCTGTTTCTGCTTTAATTGAAAATCTTTGGTTCCCATCAGCATTCCATTGCAAACTCCGTTTTTCTTGAGAGCTCCTCTATGCTTTCCCTCTTCATTCTTACATTTTCTCCCATCTCTTGGTGCCTGTTGGCCTGTGCTAATGAAAACCATCCTAAACTTCCTTACGCTCGACTCTGTGCCTCCCTGTAGAGCCCAGTACTCTCCATCCTCTCTCCCTATTCTCTCTTTTCAACTAGTCGAAATCCTAGTGGAGGGAGACCATTAGAGATGAAACATCTTGGTATATATTGCTAGTTTTCTATGTCCCCTGGCTTTTCTATGTTTCTGTTGAAACACTCTTGAGAAGTGTCTGATTTCGTTTTCTACATGGGTACCCTTTAAGGCTCAATACTGGAAAAGAAGGGGATCAGAGTGATCAACCCAATTTGGTATCCTAACGTAACAGTTAAGGAAAGCAACAGGCTTTGTGAGACAGCCAGTGATTTGTCCAAAGTCACACAGATAGTAAACGTCAAAGTCAAAAGTGAAATTAGGTCTCCAGACTTGTAGTTCAATATTTTCCCTCATTATTCCATGCTATTTTGAATCTCCTACTCAATTTAGGGGCAAAAGAAATCGAACGCAAAACTTTCCAAAGTTTCTTTTCTTACCTGACATGGTCAGAGAAGAGGAAGCATCCACTGCAGGTACAAGGGATGAGGAGACAACACTAGAGGATGTCTGAGTGGCTGCAGCTGAACGGCGCACGTGTCCAGTACAGAGGTCACTGGTTACTGGTCCAAACAGCTCCACGGAAACCCCAAGACTCTACCAAGTGGTAGTAGGTTTGGTAGGAGAGTGATGTCACAAAGCAGGCAGTTGAAAGGTATGAGAGAGCCAATAGGGAGGTCCGATCCCCAACAGGAAGGCGGGCTTGGGTGAAGAGAGTGTAGGAGAGCTAAAACAACACCTGAGTTTCTGAGCTCTGGGGAGGAAATCCTAGAAGACAGATTTACCTCCCCCAGGCTCTTCCATTAGGGAAATCATTGCAACATTTCTTACAGACGTTCATTAATACACTGAACTAAGAGTTACTTACATTCTACAGAGTATTCTATTTTATGTATCATATACTTAGAGCTATATAGATCTTATTTAATTAATAATCCTTAGGAAGGAAAGAGCCATCTAGTTTGAACTATTACAGTTGTTCTGAAATCATATGTGTCTAATGAGTGAACTGATAGCAGCTTTTAAGGAGCCAAAGTAGGGATTAAGAAGCTCTCTTTGTAACTTGGTTCAAGAGTAGGGTGAAGTTTCTTGAGTGTACCTTGTGGAGAATGTTGTGGTCCAAGGCTCTTCTCTTTTAGTTTCTTCTCCTTGACTCCTACCTTCCTTGGGCTGGGCTAGGCTGGGGGCCAGGTTGGACTTGCGACTTAACATTTCTCTTCCGCTTTCTCTTTGTTTTTTTTCTTCCATTATGGGCATTGCTTCGAGGACAAGCCTTGATCTTGCATTGGACGTTACTTCCTGTCAACTTCCAGCAGCAGGAGTCTTCTTTTCAGTGCTTGATGCCTCACGAAATAGACTCTGCCCGTTGGCAGCAAATACCAGAGAGCTAGGAGACAGAGCTGGTTGCAGACCTTTCCTCTTCCAGCCTTTGGTTGCAATTGTTTGGCCCGTAATTTGCTAGCTCTAGTTCCTTGGGCCACACAGGTATCCTGCCATCTCCAGCTCTTGTTATATGTGAGAGACATTCTGAACACTGTCCCTTTTTCTTTGCACAGAAGTATATACAGTGCGGCAGTTACTGTAATCTCCTCCGCCTTGCAAACAGCCACTCTAGAATCTTGGACCTCTAGGACTCTCTGTCTTGCATGCTTGGGGGCAAGGCCAAGCAAAATGAAGAGGAGAATAATTAGAGAAAGAGGAGGACGTTGGTGGAGAATTGGGAGCAGGTAAGGTGAAAAGGGCACAGGAGAAAAGAGATGCATGTAGACTTTTTGGTTTCTGTGGGAAACAGGTTGACACACTTGGGCCTCATTTGGTATTAACAGAACAGAGAGTTAAAGATCTAAGTAGCTAGATAGTGTGCAGCAACTGCCATGAAGTCTGTACACTGAAGAGAACAGTCTCACATCTAGTTTTCATTTTGTTTTATGTCATAGTACCTTATTTATAGCATTCACTGGTGTGTTTGTAGAATACAGATGTTTTCAAATGCTCTGGTTTTGTCTACATGGTTATCTCCTTGTCCTGTTTGTAAGGAATCCAACATTGTAAGACATATTGCATGTTTTTCTCTTGACGACTGTTGACCTTGAAGCGTCATGAGCTAACTTGAGCTGTTGGATTCTGTGGAGAAACGTTCAAAAGGGTCTGTGAAAAAGGCACTGTGGTGAGTCGCATTATGCACCCGAGCGTAAGGAGCAGATATCTGCCACCAGCCCAGCTTGGCCTGGATTGCCTCTGTTTTAGTTCCCCTGGTCAGTGCTTTTCTCCCTAACCACTCTTGTGACTGTGATAATGTGAGTAAGGGCGGAGTTGCTAATGATCTATGTGTGAGGTAAGCTGGTTTGAGGGAGGAAATCTATGGACCTAGTCATTTTCCTTGGTGGTAAGCTTTCAGGGGTGCAGAGATTGATCTTCCTGGGGCCTTTTCTGGTCCCAGGAAGATATCGCATAGATGGGACCCCCCAAGACACACATTGAATCTTTAGGCCTGTTTTTCCTATTATGAGGTACGAGTTTCTTCACTGATGGGGATGATGCTTATCTGAGAAGAAATTGTGAAAGGTGGTGTAGTGTAGAGGTGTGGCTTCAGCTTTTAAGTTTTCCTCCAGGTTTTTCCCCTAAGCTTCCTACTTCGGACGGCCTACTTACATGATACTAGTAGGTGATGTCCGGCTAACAACTTCCTAAATATACCTGCAAGCCAGATCAGTGTCTCTTTTCTCTGTATTCCCATGGAAGTCAAGAGTCCCGCCGAATTTTCCATCGAAACAGTTGATTTGTGTTGTCTCTAGGAATTCTAAAGGGCGTACCGTTGCTTCCTAACCGGTGTCATTTGGGAGATCCGCCTCTGTACGTTCAAATGATTAATTTTGAGACTTTGCTCATGTGTGCAGTAAACCCTTGAATTCCCTAAGACCTTCCTTTCCTCCATCTCCTACCCCATTAAGCCCGCTTCAGTTCATCTCCTGAATTTCTTTGGAATCTGTCAGCCAGCTCTTCCTCAACTTCCTAATACTGAACTTGCCTGTCTGTTGCGATTAGGTCCTAACTAGTGTCCATATATATCTTGTTTCCTTCCAATCCACTCTTCACACAAGAAACCTTCAAAGCAAGTTGGAACGGTGCTCATAAACATCGCTCACAAACATTGTTTTGAGAATAGAAAACACACTGTTGGCCTTTAAGACTCTGCGTGGTCTAGAATCCTCTCTGCTTCTCTAGTCCCATCTTGTGCCACTTTTGCCCTCACTTTCTATGCTTCAGATACACTGAATTAACCTTAGTTCTCACTCATCTGACAGAAGTCAGTTCAGATACTATTTTTCACTGTGATTCCTAGCATTAAGGAATTTGATTATCAGGTTTTGTATGAGGACTATTTCATCAGGGGTACAGAAGTTCTGGCCATCTCTGGTTTTGGATATCCCTTATTTGTTGAGACCTTTGCGTTGTTTGGTGGCCTTTTGTCTGTTTTCCAGATGGGAAAACAGGAACAAGGGAAGTATAGGTTATTACTAGGTGGGGTTGAACAAGTGGAGCAGCAAACTGCAAAGCAGAAAGAAGAGGGACGTACTATAGAGGGATATGACTTCCATTCTCAAGGCGCCTGCATCCTGTGCAGGGAGACAGCCTAACATAAAATGTGCCTAACAACAAATATATTGACTTCTTACTAAAAATCTCCAGTTCATAGAACCGAGGGGTTTGTACCTTCTCCTTTAAAAGTGATAGTCCTGGGACTTCCCCGGTGGTCCCGTGGTGAAGACTCTGCGCTTGCAATGCAGCAGGCGTGGGTTCAATCCCTGGTTGGGGAGCTAAGATCCCACATGCTGCGCAGCCAAAGAAATTTTTTTCGAACGTTATACTCCTGTATTATTGGCTTTAGTGGTTTCGATTTTGTTTTACTGTTAAGAAGATTTCAGTTTATTTACCGGGAACAAACAACACATAATGTAAAAATAGTTTCCCAGAAATGATTTCCATCATTCTCTTCTTCCCTTTCTCCCGCAGACTGGTGTTTCACCTTGACAAGTTCTCTGTCATTCCATAGGAAAGCTGTCTGGCTTGGAGGTTGCAATCCCAGGGAATTTTTCATCAGCGGGGAAGTCTCCATCACTACAGAGGGATCAAGGGAGAAGTCAGTCCCTGGTAAGTGAGATGCTCCCCCTAAACACCAACACAGCAGTCGTGTACCTTTCAAGGGGTTCAGGGGCAAGATGGGCAAGGCATTTCTACTAACTCTTCTTAAGGATCACGGACAGCGCCCTGTGCTACGAGGTAAGCGGTGACTGTTGTAGTTCTTACTGGTGATCCTTTCCTGTCACTGATTCTCGGCTTTCTTTGTATTTCATAGGACTGTTGTCAGTCCAATACAAAATGAGTCTTATTTTTAAAAACCTGAAATGTTTTACAGAGCCTAGCATTCTCATATAGGGTCCTTTCCATTCTCCCCACTCTCCCGAGAGGCCAAGAACACTTCACACCATGAACTAGGAGAGGGGGTAGAGCCCTTTCTGATGAAATACATCAACAAAGACAGAGTCTTAGCCTGCTTGCTCTCTGGACAGGATCTCGGACCACAAGGTCTTCACTCCTGGTGTAAATGAAGGAAGTGAGGACAGTTCAACTGGCACTCTCATAACAAGAGTTCTGAAACACCTTCCAAAGAGACTATAGCAGTAGATGAGGGAAGGGAGTGCTACAGTGTGGCAGTACCGGGGGAATGATCGGCTACAGCAGTGAAAAGTGTGGTACCGATTGGTGTGCTCTCGGGGTTCTTGTACATGTAGCATAGATGACCTCTACAGTGGCCCTCCCACCTTCCCACCTGCATTAGGTGTTCTTTTTTTTTGTAATTTATGTTTATGTATTTATTTACTGTTTGAACTTATTTATTCTACGTATTTATTTTTTTGGCCGCACTGGGTCTCTCATTGCTGTGCACGGGCTTTCTCTAGTTGGCGGCTAGCGGGGGCTACTCTTGGTTGCGGTGTGCGGGCATCTCATCGCGGTGGCTTCTCTTGTTGCGGAGCATGGGCTGTAGGCACGTGGGCTTCGGTAGTTGAGGCTCACGGGCTCTAGAATGCAGGCTCCGTCGTTGTGGCACATGCGCTTAGTTGCTGCACGGCATGTGGGATCTTCGCAGACCAGGGCTCGAACCCGTGTCCCCTGCATTGGCAGGCGCCACCAGGGAAGCCCTAGGTGTTCTCATATAGAGTCTAAAAACAGAGAGCACTGAGAGAAGGTAGTGGTTATTAAAGGCTCAGGATCTAAATTCTACCTGTCTCTACACCCCTTCCCAGCTGTCGATTTGACCCCATTTTTGAATGCTGACCTCATTGTTCAACTTTTCTCTGCCGTCTGTATACTCACCTTGAAAACTTGTTTCTGTGATGCGTTGAGCAGACACAGGGTGGCAGATTGCAGAGGTGGAAGCTGGTGGTCGGATATTTGTGGGCTGAATCTCCTTCACTCCCATTCCCATTTCTGGTTGCCCAGAGGCCCTACTTCCTGTGTGTGACGCCGAGCCGTAGGATTGCGGGCAGGAGCCAAGTTCTCCATACAGTAAAGACCCCAGTGTGCCTTGGTTATAGTAATATACCTGGCTTCCTTCCTGGCAGGGAAGTGACAGGCGGCTATGCCCCTGATTTGTCCGTGGGCCTCCTGATCCAGCAGTTCCCTTGGCTCTGCCCCTGTCGTCAGCTGCCCCTAGGATAACTCTGAGCCCTAGCCACTTCTCTGGTAGATTTCCCTATTCCCCCACTACAGTCCCACCTGAATAAGGCGACTCAGACCTTTCAGAGATGTGTCCTGAACCTCTTGTTTTCTGAAATACCTATCTGGTGGTTGTGAGACTTAAGGCCAGCGTCCCCGAGAGACTTTTTCTATTTCTCCTAGTAAACCTAGACTCCTCTTCTGTCACCTTCAACTCTACTCCAATTGTGTTCTTTCAACCCAGACCTCTGACCCTGCTTTTTACTTCTGCCATTTCATCCTCACTCCTGCTTCCTTTCCTAAATCCATACGTCTCTTTTGGCCTTCCTAGCCCTGGGCCAAGTTCCTTCCTCTTTGCTCAGTTTTTACCCCTTTCCTTCATTCTCCCATCCAACTTTCAGTCCTTCCTTTCTCACGCCCCAGTTAGCAGCATCTGAAAATTCGAAAGGTTTGTTACTCGTCTATTAATTGTATTCCATTTACTTATTCAGTTCTATACCTGTCTTACCTGTGTATGGAAGAACAGCTGGTAGCCAAGGTGGCACCAAGAATCCTAGCAGCTCTCACTTGACGTATCCGTAGTAGTCGGCAATTTCCATTTCGTTTTCCCTCTCGGTGAAAAATTGCAGCTTGCCCGAAGAGGTGTATCTGGCAGCATTCTCCCGTTGTTGTTGAGCCCGCCTCTTCATGGCCTCTCGCTCTGGCCTCTGCTCTTGTTCGATGGGCTTTGACATGACTGGCTCAGGCACGTTGGGTTCCCTCCATGGAACTCGTTGCTTGCTGAAGTCTTGGAGTAGAAATTGGGTTTGGAGCTTGGGTGGGGCCTGGCGCTTATTCACAGCAGGGGGAACAGGCTCCCGCTGGAGAGGAGGGCCAGATGAAGTTTTGGAGGGTGCAGGCCTAGGAGCAGCAGACTGAGGGACACGAGGCTGGGTGTGGTTGGTCCAAGCCGGTTGGGTTGGGTTGGTCACAGTTGGCTGAGCTGGTTTGGCGGGGCCTGGCAAAGAGGCAGGAGCTGGCTGGGATGAATTGACTGCAGCAGGTTGAGCTGAGTCAGTAGAACCAGGCTGGGCACGGTAAGCCCCAGCAGGCCGATGTGAGGCCAGAGACTGTGGCCTCCGAGGAGCGGGTCGAGCTTGAGGCTTGTCCCAGGCAGAAAAAGGCAGAGGTATCAACTTGACCTTCCCAGGAGGAGGCCGCTCATACTGGGCTGGAGATGGACACTCTGTTTCAGCACTGCTGTCTGGTTTCTGGGCTTGGACTTGCGTTTTCTCAGGACCCTTCCCCTCACGTGGGGTATGCCGCCATGGCTGGATAGCTGGGGGTGGCTGGGGGTCTTTGGGGTTGCTTGACTTTCCCAAGAGCCGACAGGAAGAGAGCCCAGTTTTCGTCTCATTCTTCTTCCCCAGCGCATGAAGAACCTTCACAGACTCCAGCATGCGCACGCCAAGGGAGGTTCGAGGCTTTTGAAAGCTCTGTTGGAGAAGCTCAGTTTGGTGTTCCTTTCGCTTCGTGTGGGGGATTGCTGGCTTCTCTTCTGCCTTGACTTTGTTCCCTGACTGCTTGTTCTCTTCAGCCTTGTTTCTCCCTCTGGTCCTTTTGGTCTTTTCCTGCCCGTGGCTCTTAGTTTTGCTGATCTTTCTGGATGCAGCTTTCTGAGGTTTGCCTTGAGAGTGCTTGGCCGTGTTCACAGGAGCCCTGTCACTGACTGCAGCGTGGCAGGTAACCACTTCTCCCCCTAACAGGCACTCTGGATTCTTTGGCTGGATTTTGGCCTTGGGAGCGCCACTGATAGGCTCAGAGGCTTTCTGTTTGTTCTTCCTGGGTTGATCAGAGGGAACCTTTATGACACTTGGCTTTTCCTGCACCTGATTCACCTTAATGGCTCTGGTGTCTTTAGCTTTGATCACGTTGGGACCTTGGGATTGATCAAGCTCTTTCAAAGGATTAAAGAGCTGGGGAAGGTGAATATCCTCCGCCAGTGTAGTAATGTCTGCAAGACCACTGCTAGGTTCAGTCCCATTTTCAAGTGTCCCTAGGTCCTGACGACTCCGGCTGTTCTCTCCCAGATCAGCATTTTCAGAACCAGGCTGCTCCTCTTGGCTGAGGGGATCGGTGCAGGCCAGCGGCTGGTGAATATCAGGGATTCCTAAAGGGAGTAGTGGAGGATCTTGGTTCTCTGTTGGGATCTGGTAGGCATCCAGAGGCTTTGAAAGCTTGGTTTTGATATCATCCACGTGCTTACTCTCTATTTGTCCCTGGCTTGGAGCTGGAGGCAGGGCCAGGAGACGCCTGGCACTCTGGACTGGAGCTGTCACTGAAATGTCCCCAAGTTCAGATGGTGGGTTACTCTCAAGTATGTGGCTGTTTCTGCTACTGCAGGACTTGGGGAGTTCTTGACGTTGTGTCACACAAAACGTCTGGCTTGGAGGTTGCAATCCCAGGGAATTTTTCATCACCAGGGGGGAGGTCTCCATCCCTACAAAGGGATCAAGGGAGAAGTCAGTCCCTGGTAAGTGAGATGCTCCCCCTAAACACCAACACAGCAGTCATGTACCTTTCAAGGGGTTCAGGGGCAAGATGGGCAAGGCATTTCTACTAACTCTTCTTAAGGATCATGGACAGTGCCCTATGCTACGAGGTAAGCGGTGACTGTTGTAATTCTTACTGGTGAGCCTTTCCTGTCGCTGATTCTCGGCTCGCTTTGTATTTCATAGGACTGTTATAAGTCCAATACAAAATGAGTCTTATTTTTAAAAACCTGAAATGTTTTACAGAGCCTAGCATATTCTCATATAGGGTCCTTTCCATTCTCCCCACTCTCCCGAGAGGCCAAGAACACGTCACACCATGAACTAGGAGAGGGGGTAGAGCCCTTTCTGATGAAATACATCAGCAAAGACAGAGTCTTAGCCTGCTTGCTCTCTGGACAGGATCTCGGACCACAAGGTCTTCAATCCTGGTATAAATGAAGGAAGTGAGGACAGTTCAACTGGCACTCTCATAACAAGAGTTCTGAAACACCTTCCAAAGAGACTATAGCAGTAGATGAGGGAAGGGAGTGCTACAGTGTGGCAGTACAGGGGGAACGATCGGCTACAGCAGTGAAAAGTGTGGTACCGATTGGTGTGCTCTCGGGGTTCTTGTACATGTAGCATAGATGACCTCTACAGTGGCCCTCCCACCTTCCCACCTGCATTAGGTGTTCTTCTTTTTGTAATTTATGTTTATGTATTTATTTACTGTTTGAACTTATTTATTCTGCGTATTTATTTTTTTGGCTGCACTGGGTCTCTCATTGCTGTGCACGGGCTTTCTCTAGTTGGCGGCTAGCGGGGGCTACTCTTGGTTGCGGTGTGCGGGCTTCTCATCGCGGTGGCTTCTCTTGTTGCGGAGCATGGGCTGTAGGCACGTGGGCTTCGGTAGCTGAGGCTCACGGGCTCTAGAATGCAGGCTCCGTCGTTGTGGCACATGCGCTTAGTTGCTGCACGGCATGTGGGATCTCCGCAGACCAGGGCTCGAACCCGTGTCCCCCGCATTGCATTGGCAGGCGGATTCTTAACCACGGCGCCACCAGGGAAGCCCTAGGTGTTCTCATGTAGAGTCTAAAAACAGAGGGCACTGAGCGAAGGTAGTGGTTATTAAAGGCTCAGGATCTAAATTCTACCTGCCTCTACACCCCTTCCCAGCTGTCGATTTGACCCCATTTTTGAATGCCGACCTCATTCTTCAACTTTCTCTGGCGTTTGTTATACTCACCTTGAAAACTTGTTTCTGTGATGCGTTGAGCAGGCACAGGGTGGCAGACTGCAGAGGTGGAAGCTGGTGGTCGGATATTTGTGGGCTGAATCTCCTTCAGTCCCATTCCCATTTCTGGTTGCCCAGAGGCCCGACTTCCTGTGTATGACGCCGAGCCGTAGGATTGCGGGCAGGAGCCAAGTTCTCCATACAGTAAAGACCCCAGTGTGCCTTGGTTATAGTAATATACCTGGCTTCCTTCCTGGCAGGGAAGTGACAGGCGGCTCTGCCCCTGATTTGGAATCTGAGATGGTGTTCCCTGAGCAAGGCTGGCAGAAAGCGATGGATGTAGAGGGACCATGTTCTTGGCGTCTGAAGTTTTATCATACTGGGCTGCCAGAAACATGGAGGAGGCAGCTGTGTGGCGGTCAGTGAGTGCCAGAGTAAAGTCTCCGAGTGAAGAAGAATTCTTTTCAGTGCTTGCTGTGATGTCCCACTCAAGAACACCTGGATAGGAAGCAGCTGAAGTGGAGATCTGGCTGTGGTCCGTAACTCCAGATAACATAGTCGTGCTAGAATGTTGGTAAAGGTAGGCACTACCCATGAGTGTCTGGAAAGGGGTACCAGTAGCCGATGCCGAACTGACGGCAGGGGCAGAGACTCTGGAGAAGTTGCAGACGCTTCGTGTTAGGGAAGTTGCATTGCTACAACAGATTTTTAAGCAACAGAGCAATCCAGCCAAGTTTATATTTTAGAGAGAGAACATCTTCCATGTGGAGGATCAGTTGAAATAGAAGAGATTGTTAGAATTGTAGGGCGGTAGTATTCCAGGCAGGAGATGACGAATGCCAGACACCACCTAGTCACAGACATAGCTTTTGCAGAGATCAGCTACATGTTGTTGTTTTTTATTTACTCTCTCATATAATTTTTTTTAAGTCCTGGACCACAAAATACTGTGGCATCGTTGGAAAAATCTGAGACTCGATTCTAGTCTTTTTTCTGTTTGCCTGCTCTGCAGCTTGGGCTTACGTTCTCAAGCCTTACTTTTTCATTGTGAAATAAGAACGGTGCTACTTAACCCGAGAACTCCCCAGGCACATAGACCCGTGGCGTGTGAGGAGCAGTGAAGGAGAGAAGGAATGGAAGTGCTTTGGGGACCCCAAGAGCCCTTCAGAAACCGTTTGTTCTTTTTAATATTGAGCATTAAAAGTGAAGGCATTCCATTTGTTTCACTCAAAAACAAATTCTGTTCTTCTGATAGCCTGTTTTTTTTTTCCACTCCCTTTTTCTATAGTCAGATCAGTTCCTGATGGGCATTCTCCAGTCCACACTATTGCATCTGATTGGAGGCTATGCAAAATTTCCCAGAGACAATGAATTTTGACGGTATAGTAGTTAATTCTTTATAGTACGTTCCTGCAAAAACACTCTTTTCTTCAGAGTTTTTCCTTTTCAGGATAGTGGTAGTGTTGTGGTAACTAATAAAGGCTACTCTTCAGAAAATTGTATAACTCGTTTTTAGTGTATCTACTTCGCTTACTTAATTCCATATTCCCTGTTTTCTAGACAGACTTCTTGGTGTCCACTGTACCCATGGTTTCAACAGGACTGGCTACCTCATGTGCAGGTGAGTTGCCAACCCCAAGAGGCAGAGCATGTTTAAATTGTTCTGTTTACAATAGTAATGTAAGCTAATGTAAGCTGAATGCAAAAAATGCAGTCAGAGAAGTGTATGAAGTGGAAGGCAATTTTGCCCCCTACTCAGATGTTACCACCAGTAATAATTTAGCACATATTTTTTCAGACGTAAAAAATGCAGATATAAGCATATACAATGGTCCCTTGGTATCTGCAGGGGGATTGGTTTTAGGACTCCCCATGGATCCGAAAATCCTCGGATGCTCAAGTCCCGTATGTAAAATGGTGTAGTACAGTCGGGCTTCCATATCTGCAGGTTATGGAACCGTTGGATATACAGAACTGACTGTACCTGTGATTTAATGGTATAGTGTTTTAGACATTCTGGTTTATAATTTAATATATGGAGGACATCTTCGTCTGACAATATTTGGAGACCTCATTCTTATTTATTTATTATTCTTTTTTTTCCTCCAAATTTGCTTTATGTAGTTGGATATAAATAAATGAGCACAAACTTAAGCAAGATACATGTAACAATTTAATAGAACCTGATACTCTTAATTCTTTCAGTGTTTCTCCAACTCATCATGGGGCTCGTAAGAAAAGTAACCAACATGGATACTACTACAGTTGAATGTCAAATCTTTAAGTGCTTAGGACATACTAAATCCTTGTATAATGCACTTATGAGGAACCCTTCAAGAGACTTGTGTTTTGTATGTAGCAAAAAGTGTTAAGAGTCAAATATTCAACTCAGTATAAAATAATAAGAAACACTTCTGATTTGTTAGGTTGAGATTGCTTCTCCTTTTACTAATGAATGATTGTTTTAGCTGTAAGATCACTGAGCTGAACAAATATGTCACCTTGGAGTACATAAGGAAAAATAAACACATGCTAAATGGGTAAAACATTACAACTACATCTTTACTAGACCATCTCTACTAACGCTTCAGAAGCTTAGAGATTTAGAGTGTTCTTACGTTAATTGCAAGAAAAATAGAAAGAGAGAAATTCCTTCTTTTTTGAGATCACAGCTGTGAAGTCGTGATTATACAAATTCTTCATTTGTGTGCAAAACATGAAACACATTTCTCTTAATTCTCCCTGCTTAGAATTGTCAGTCAACTAGCAGGACTTTCCTTCCAAGAAACAAGAGACTGAGATGTGTTTTATATAACTTCAGTAACCTCAGCACTACAGTAAGAAGACATGCAGTATCCTTTTGCTGTGCTTCAAGACAACAGGGAAGGAGGTCACAGGAAAGAAGAAATCAAAATGGTTACAACTGAGAAACTTTTCTCAGTGTAACCATGGTGCCACTTTCATTTTTACATAAGCATGGTGGCATAATTCAAGCTCAATACATCAGAATTCTTAATATTTAAAATTTACCTTGACTTTTAATTATCACCATGTTAACAACCAAAATAATTTGACGAAACTCATAAGAAAGGGTAATGTTAAACCCCACTTTACTAGAGTTAGTTTCTGGACACATTAGCTCATTTTTTTTTATAGAAGAGGGACAGTGAATCTCAGTTGGCTTACAAGCTAGGAGATCACTTTGAATTCTGCATTTCTTAACTGCAAACAGATATAGCACTTGTAACAGGTTATAACTGGTTTTCAGCTGGTTTTCAAGCACAGAGCCAGCCCCAACAGTAATAGTACACTATTGAAAAAGACCTAAGGCAATGAATTCCATTTCCAGTGGAAAGAAAGAATCGTATGGTCTTGGACAAACAATTCTGATGGTTTACTTAACAGTCACTTAGTAGTTCTTCCTTGCTCATAGAACTTTATGACTTTTTTGAGGAGTGAAGCATTCAGCTTGAGTGGATAAATCCTTGTTAGGCTAAGACAATCATTATCATATCCCTCTTTGCCATGAATTGTCTTATGAATGGTCATATCAGTCTGTTTTGGCAAATGAGTAATTAAGGGAAGGCTGTTATTGTGCTTATGAGAATGATATTTTTCTCTGAGAAAAGATAAATAGGCATTAGGAAAATGACCATTTGGGCTCTTTTTCTGCTTCCTCCTTGTTTTGTGAGAATATGATATTTGGTTTTACAGCAGCCATCTTGTGACCCTGAGATGATCATATGCCAATAATGACAAATGGTAGATTAGAAAGAACCAGCAAAGACAGAAAACAGCAACGTCAGTAGTAACAAGAATCACAGCAAAAGAACAATGGGACCTTAACTTGTGGAGTTCCTATAAAGTAAAAAATATAAGTGCTCTATGTTTATTCTAAAACAAAAAAAGAACTATGCAAACCAGCTTAAAACTCCTTTTTTTGTGCCAGTGTTCTAAAATGTGGCTTTTCATAAAACCTTGACCCAAATGCCAGCAACTTCAGAAAAGAATTTGGGTAGGGGGAAGAAGAAAGTTATCTCACTTAGGAAAAACAACCACTATCTTTATCCTAATCTTTGGCACACAGTTGAAACATATACAGCTGCTGTAACACTTTACACAATTCCTATGTACTGGAGGAATAACAAGATCTAAATAACAATTATATTTTTCAACACTGGGTGAAGGCTTTACATAAAAATACCATCCTCCTTTTTCCCCCTAAATTTCTAAAATATCACGTGCTTTTCCCCAACATCTGCAGCCGTTCAGGAATTTTTAGGAAACTTTCATGCATGATCTTAATTCCTAATCCCTGGCTCTTTGGGCTCAACCACAAAAGATCAAAACCACCAAAAATGATGGTTCACTTGAAGTCAGGTGAGAGACACTGGCTCAGTTAGTCTCGTAGGACAAAAGCAGTGCTGCATCAACTGTCTCCATGCAGGAGGGGCACGTGAAGGATCTCATCAGCCAGTCATCTGTACAGCCCAGGTGATCTGCATACACAGCAGAAATCAAATTGGGTTCTCATAAACAAAGTGCATCATACAGATCACACACTCCCCGATCTTTTTTTTAAATATTTGTTTTATTTTATTTATTCATTTATTTGGTTGCGCCGGGTCTTAATTGCAGTCGGTGGGCTCCTTAGTTGTGGCATGCAAACTCTTAGTTGCGGCATGCATGTGGGATCTAGTTCCCTGACCGGGGAACGAACCCGGGCCCCCTGCGTTGGGAGTGTGGAGTCTTTAGCCGCTGCACCACCAGGGAAGTCCCCCGGATCCTTTTTTCTGATCCATTTCTTCCAGGGTCATAAACTCCTTCAGGCTGATCCTGTATGAGGCCTATTCTTTGAGCTATCCTAATTTGCTCCTCTCAGCTGAGGTGCTAGGCGAGTCTGACTAGGTGTTGGATGAGAGACCAAAACTGGAACTTGATCCAGATATGGCAGCAGCAGCTCCTGATCCAGCTCCGTCCCCTTGCCAAAGCTAGCCCAGTCGGATTGAGACTTGTGAGGCAGGGAGATGTCATCCGAAGTGGGGGACTTAAGGCAGTTCCCCATCTTCCGGGGCTTGAGTGTGTGATCTGTGTGCTGTTTTGACAGTCTCCCAACCTCATTCTTTTTTTTTTTTTTTTTTTTAATTAGTTTATTTATTTATTTATTTTTGAATTTAAAAAATTTATTTATTTTTTATACAGCAGGTTCTTATTAGTTATCTATTGTATACATATTAGTGTATATATGTCAATCCCAATCTCCCAATTCATCTCACCACCACCGACCCCCGCCCTGCCCCGCTTTCCCCCCTTGATGTCCATACGTTTGTTCTCTACATCTGTGTCTCTATTTCTGCCTTGCAAACCGGTTCTTCTGTACCACTTTTCTAGATTCCACATATATGCATTAATATATAATATTTGTTTTTCTCTTTCTGACTGACTTCACTTTGTATGACAGTCTCGAGGTCCATCCACGTCTCTACAAATGACCCAAGTTCGTTCTTTTTTATCGCTGAGTAATATTCCATTGTATATGCGTACCACATCTTCTTTGTCCGTGCACCTGTCGATGGGCGTTTAGGTTGCTTCCGTGACCTAGCTATTGTGAATAGTGCTGCAGTGAACATTGGGGTGCATATGTCTTTTTGAATTATGGTTTTCTCTGGGTATATGCCCAGTAGTGGGATTACTGGGTCATATGGTAATTCTATTTTTAGTTTTTAAGGAACCTGCATACTGTTCTCCATAGTGGCTGTATCAGTTTACATTCCCACCAGCAGTGCAAGAGGGTTCCCTTTCCTCACATCCTCTCCAGCATTTGCTGTTTGTAGATTTTCTGATGATGCCCATTCTAAGCGGTGTGAGGTGATACCTCATTGTAGTTTTGATTTGCATTTCTTTAATAATTAGTGATGTTGAGCAGCTTTTCGTGTGCTTCTTGGCCATCTGTATGTCTTCTTTGGAGAAATGTCTATTTAGGTCTTCTGCCCATTTTTTGATTGGGTTGTCTGTGTTTTTAATAGTGAGCTGCATGACCTATTGATATATTTTGGAGATTAATCCTTTGTTGATCGGTTTATTTTTTTTTTTAAGGCTGCATTGTTCCTTTGCTTACTGATGAACATGTACAAGTCAGAAGTTTTTGATATTATAAAACATCAAAGTAATGAACATTCCTGTGTGAACATCTTTGAATATATATGCTTTGTCTCAGTTAACTTCACTCAGAATGGGACTTCTGCATCAAGGAGTTTATGCCCTTATGCTTTTTGTGGGTGTTGCTACACTGTACCAATGTATGGTTGTTCATGCAGGAAACACGTATTGAGCATCTGTTATGTTTAAGCACTGTGCTGGGTGCTAGCAAAAAGACTTGAGAAATTTTGTGAGTGAGGAGACTTGACCTGCCTGCCCTTTGTGAATTCTAGCAGTCCAGAGAGGGAATAGCTATTCAAGAATCACACTCTGCATGTAGAATTACAACTCTGACAGGTGCCAAGGAGAGGGACATGGTACCATGAGAGCATATTTTAGGGAGGATTTGATCTCATCATGGAGATTAGAGAAGGTTTAGGGATGTTTCAGCTGATATCTGAAGGATGAGTAGGTATTAACCAGATAGGGACGTTGGGGAGAGATTTCTGAGCATAAGGAATAGCAAAAGACCCTCTAAGAGGAAAGCATATGCTGTGTTGGAGGAACTGGCCAGGAAGGTGGGGCCGTTGGGGGAGCATGTCATCATAATGGAGCTGCAAGTGTGGGTAGGAGCTCGATCGTGCAGGCTTATGTTTAAGGTTTCAGACTTGAAGAGTAATAGAAAACCATTGAACTATTTTTGTTGAAGGTGAGTGTGTGGAACATACCCAATTGCATTTTCAACCTATCGTTTTGCTACCGAGTGGAGAATACACTGCAGGGAGAAAGAGTGGAAGCGAGGAAGCAAGTTAGGAGACTTGTGTAGAAATTGGGCATAATGGTGGCTTGGACCAGGGTATGGTGGTCATTTTGGTGGAAAGATGTGGACAGATTCTAGAGGTATGTAGGCAGTATCATTGTCAGCACTGGTGGTGGGTTGAGGATGAGGGTGAGGGAGAAATAGCTGTCAGTGATGGTGATTCCTAAGTTTCTGGCTCCTATGGTTGGTTAGATAGGGTTTTTTAGATATGATGTTAATATTTGTCCTAATTTGTCTTTTGTTATTTGTTGGTTCTTGATGAATACTCTTGTCATATTAAGTCTCCTGTTTTTAGTGTACAAAGCATTTTGACCGAAACTGACCGTTGTATGTTATCAGATAACTTTTTAACATCTGCCAGTTTGGTCCTGTATTTTATTCTCTTTCATTTATTGATTAAATTGTTGTATTAATGTAAATAACTATATTAATAGATTTTCTAAAGTTGCGTTATCCTTGCATCCTTGGTCCTTGGAATAAAGCCTGTTTTTTTTTTGTTTGTTTGTTTTTTTTTTTGGCTGTGTTGGGTCTTTGTTTCTATGCGAGCGCTTTCCCTAGTTGCGGCAAGCGGGGGCCACTGTTCATCGCGGTGGGCGGGCCTCTCACTATCGCGGCCTCTCTTGTTGCAGAGCACGG
This sequence comes from Balaenoptera ricei, assembly GCF_028023285.1. NCBI lineage: Eukaryota > Metazoa > Chordata > Mammalia > Artiodactyla > Balaenopteridae > Balaenoptera > Balaenoptera ricei. The sequence continues at coordinate 37,631,777 of NC_082651.1, forward strand.
GCTCCAGACGCGCAGGCTCAGTAGTTGTGGCTCACGGACCCAGTCGCTCCGGGGCATGTGCGATCTTCCCAGACCAGAGCTCGAATCCGTGTCCCGTGCATTGGCAGGCAGATTCTCAACACTGCGCCACCAGGGAAACTCCGGAATAAAGCCTTTTTGTAGTCATGGTATATATCATGCTTTAATAATTATTGATTAGATATGCTGATATTTTCTTAGGATTTTTCTATCTGTATTTGTAAAGCACAATTGGACCTTTTTTTGCAAAAACTTGATTTTCTTTCCTTTTTATTTACAAATGACTCGAATTTTGTTGTTTTGTAGATATTTGATTGATGTAGAAGGCATGTGGCCAGATGATGCAATTGAATGTAAGTATAAGGGTTGTCACTACTTTTCCCTTGTTATAAAATTTGAAGGGAGAAATGTAAGGGAATTTCTCAAATTTTGGAAAAATAGAAAAGTCTGTAATTCATTTGTTCTGACATACGATAACCTTTTACCAAAAGTTTATAAAGGGATGTATCTGGAAATAGCAAGATATAATAGCCTGAATAATTAGTCAGTGGATTTCAGCATTTTTTTTTCTTTTTTAAATTTATTTAATTAATTAATTTACTTTTGATATTATATCCACTGCCCCACCAAGGAAGTCCCTTTTTCTTCCTTCCTTCTTTCCTTCCTCCCTTCCTTCCTTCCTTCCTTTAAAGCTCCAAGTCATTTAAAATACATGACTTCTTACTAAAAATCTCCAGTTCATAGAACCAAGGGGTTTATAACTTCTCCTTTAAAAGTGATATTCCTGGGACTTCCCTGGTGGTCCAGTGGTGAAGACTCTGCGCTTCCAATGCAGCAGGCGTGGGTTCAACCCCTGGTTGGGGAGCTAAGATCCCACATGCTGCGCAGCCAAAGAACTTTTTTTCAAAAGTTATATTCCTGTATTATTGACTTTAGTGGTTTAGATTTTTTTTTTAATGTTTAGAAGATTTCAGTTTCTTTACCAGGAACAAACAAAACGTAATGTAAAACTAGTTTTGCAGAAACGATTTCCATCATTCTCTTCTTCCCTTTCTCCTGCAGACTGGTGTTTTATCTTTACAAGTTCTCCGTCATTCCATAAGAAAGCTGCTCGTCTTCTGGTTTCATAAGAGATGGTGAACAGTGGTAAAATATCCAGTTGACCGAAATTTCTAGAGTACACTTCAGGGAGCGAGTGATGGGGTGGAATGTTGGGGCAGAGTGAGAGATACAGATTCTGGTGAGACTGAGAGTCATGCACAAAAATTACTGGGCTGTGGTGAAGGGAGAACAAAACTAAATCAGGTTCCTGCTGGTGGACAGGAAGCCAAGATGAAGAAGAATGGTGCGTAGCTGGGCAGTGTAATTAGGCCCCTAAGTGCTGTGTCTCCTGATAGTAATTATGAACAGAAACCAAATAATAGTTACTAATAACATGGAGGTGACCAATCCTTGAGAGCTGAGGCAGAGAGAAGGAAAGATGGCATTATGCCTTGTCTCTGGTGCCTTGAGTTTCCCAGGCTGGTTTGTGACCAATCTTGGGTGAAATCATAACTAAGTCATTTCTGCTAAGGTGATCAGCTTTCGTGGGGTCCTTTCTCTGCACTCTGTCCAATGGTAAAGCCCACTGGTTTATGCCTCCTGGAAAACAGTTATTCCAAAGCAGTATAAGTGAAGCATTGATGAAACAGCCATGAAGAGCATGTTTCCACATGGCCTCGCACCACCTTTTCAAAGTGCTGTAAAACTTTTTTCATCCAAAAATCAGTAACAGAAAAGGATTGGGATCAAATCCCGTACAGAGGTAGTGTAAGAAAAAAGAGAATAAGGAGCAGAATAGCATGTCTTCAGACAATAAAATCAAGTTGGAAAAGACAGGTCCACAAAACAGATCAAAACTGTAACCTATTATTTCAAAGTGGGCTAAAAGATGTTAGGAAAAACAATGCGAAAGATGAAAGAACATGGATCGAGGAGGGAATGGGAAGTTATTGTTTAGTGGCTATAGAGTCTCTGTTTGGGATGGTGGAAAAGTTCTGGAAATGGTAAATGCTGATAAATGCCACCTATGGGTGTTTGGTTTTAGTTGATCTTCTTCCATGAAAGGGTTTGGAGAGATTCAGAAGCTATGCTGCTGCCTCCATCTTTCTGATGTCCTGCTCAATCTTTTGACATAATTATTTTGAATTTGCACAGTGGTGATGGTTGCACAGCATTGTGAATGTATTTAATGTCACTGAATTGTATACTTGAAAATGGTTGAAATAATAAATTTTGTTTTATGTATATTTTACCATAATAAAAAAAAGATGAAAGAACAGCATAAACCAGAATTAGGTAAGATGATAGAACTCAAGACAGAATTCAAAATAAAAGAAAAAAGTTTCAGAAATGAGGACTAAATTTAAAATAATACAAGAGTGGGGACTTCCCTGGTTGTCCAGTGGTTAAGAATCCACCTTGCAGTGCAGGGGATGCAGGTTCGGTCCCTGGTTGGGGAACTGAGATCCCACATGCTGCAGGGCAACTAAGCCCGCACGCCGCAACTACTGAGCCCACGTACTCTGGAGCCCACGCGCCACAACTGGAGAGCCCACGAGCCGCAAGGAAGAGCCCACGCACTGCAACAAAGAGCCCACGTGCTGCAACTAATACCCGACACCTCCAAAAATAAATAAGTTAATTAATTAAATAAATTAAATAAAATAATACGAGTGAATGAACATAATGGATAATGCCTTAAGAGAAACAAACAAGAAGAGGAAAAAAATTTTTTTAATCAAAAAGAAGATAAAAAGAATTTTAGAGAAATGGCAAACATAACAGATAGGCAAGAAAGAGTCAGGACAGCTCTGAAAAGAGAAATATAAATACGTATAAGGGGCTTTCCTGGTGGTGCAGTGGTTAAAAATCCTCCTGCCAATGCAGGGGATATGGGTTCGATCCCTGGCCCAGGAAGATCCCACATGCCATGGAGAAGCTAAGCCCGTGAGACACAACTACTGAGCCTGTGTGCCACAACTACTGAAGCCCACGCGCCTAGAGCCCGTGCTCGGCAACACGAGGAGCCACCGCAATGAGAAGCCCGCTTGCCGCAACTAGAGAAAGCCTGCGCACAGCAACAAAGACCCAAAGCAGCCAAAAATAAATAAATAAATACATTAAAAAAAAAATATATATATATATATATATACGTATAAGAATCTGTTATACCATAAAAGTGACATTTCAAATCAGTGGGACAGATTAGTCAATAAGTTGTGATACATAAATGTTGGGGTATAAATATTTCTCTGGAAGGATCCACAGCACGGCCAAAGCAGATGTCTCTGAGGAGGGAAATGTGTGGCTGGGGAATGTGGGGAAAAGGGTCACTTTTCATTGAATACCCTTGTGTACCTTTTCTAGTGTTCTGTCATGTGAATCTATTACCTCTGAAGTTTGCCTGAGTTCAAACCCCAGTTCCCCCAATTGCTAGCTCTTAATCTAGGGCAAACTCTTCACACTCTCCAAGCCTCTTAATCTGTGAAGTAAGGTCAGTAACTCAGCCTGGTGCTGCCTGGCACAGAATAAACTCTCAAAAAATGGACATTATTAGTGAAAAAAACCCAAATGCCCATCAGTGGATGAATGGATTTTTTAAATGTGGTGGATATGTGAAATATTATACAGCCATAAAAAGGAATGAAGTACTAACACATGCTACAACATGGACGAACTTGAAAACATTATGCTAAGTGAAAGAAGCCAGAGACAGCGGTCACATTCATTTGTATTATTTCATGAAATGTCCAGAAAAGGCAAAACCATAGCAACAGAAAGCAAATTAATGGTTGCCAGGGCTGAAGGAAGAGGGGATGAAGAGTGCCTGCTCATGCTTAAGGGGGCTTCTTTTTGGGGTGATGAAAACGTGATGGGTTAGATGCCGGTGATGGTTGCATAGGCTTGTGGATGTACTAAATGACACTGAATTTGCAGTTTCAGAAGGTGAATTTTATGGCATGTGAATGACATCTCAAAAAAATAATTTTGAAAATGAAAATTGCCCATTTTCCCATAGTCACTATCCACTGTCTCCATCTCTCCCTTCTCCCCACTGCATTCCTTTTCACGCCCAGCCCTGCCGCTCTCTCCCATCGTCACTCCCTCGAGCTGCCCCACGAGGCCTCCCAGGGAGCCTCTGAACCCCTGGGCGCCTGCGTCCTGTGGCTGTTGGAGCTGCTGCCCAGTGCGCGTGCCCCCACCACTCTCACCCGTGAGAGTGGACGCTTCCGTCGGATTTTTTCTCATGCGTTTCAGTAGATGGTGATGTTTACAAAAGGCGGCACGTGCCCTGCTCAATGGAGGAAGCCCCTCAAGTTAATATTTAGGCGCGTGCAGAAGTTTGATCTCGTCCACCAGTAACCTCAGGATGCTGTGCTCTGAAAGCCAGGTTGGCCGCCTACGGGCATCTGCAAATACAGAGGACTTCAGAGGCATTTGGGCCTCAAATTGAGTCCTTGTACCTCCACATGGGATGTGACCTCAGCCCTTTGCTGCACCTCTGTAAGTGAAGTGGCACAGGAATACCGGCCTTGCCTGTCTTTGCCAAGGTTAACTGAAGAGCGCATTCGCTCCCCTCGTGCTTAGGTGTTGAGTACATCGTGATTTACATACCAGGCCCTATTCGTGGGCCTCCTGATGCAGCAGTTTCCTTGGCTCTGCCCCTGTCGTCAGCTGCCCCTAGGATAACTCTGAGCCCTAGCCACTTCTCTGGTAGATTTCCCTATTCCCCCACTACAGTCACACCTGAATAAGGCGACTCAGACCTTTCAGAGATGTGTCCTGAACCTCTTGTTTTCTGAAATACCTATCTGGTGGTTGTGAGACTTAAGGCCAGCGTCCCCGAGAGACTTTTTCTATTTCTCCTAGTAAACCTAGACTCCTCTTCTGTCACCTTCAACTCTACTCCAATTGTGTTCTTTCAACCCAGACCTCTGACCCTGCTTTTTACTTCTGCCATTTCATCCTCACTCCTGCTTCCTTTCCTAAATCCATACGTCTCTTTTGGCCTTCCTAGCCCTGGGCCAAGTTCCTTCCTCTTTGCTCAGTTTTTACCCCTTTCCTTCATTCTCCCATCCAACTTTCAGTCCTTCCTTTCTCACGCCCCAGTTAGCAGCATCTGAAAATTCGAAAGGTTTGTTACTCGTCTATTAATTGTATTCCATTTACTTATTCAGTTCTATACCTGTCTTACCTGTGTATGGAAGAACAGCTGGTAGCCAAGGTGGCACCAAGAATCCTAGCAGCTCTCACTTGACGTATCCGTAGTAGTCGGCAATTTCCATTTCGTTTTCCCTCTCGGTGAAAAATTGCAGCTTGCCCGAAGAGGTGTATCTGGCAGCATTCTCCCGTTGTTGTTGAGCCCGCCTCTTCATGGCCTCTCGCTCTGGCCTCTGCTCTTGTTCGATGGGCTTTGACATGACTGGCTCAGGCACGTTGGGTTCCCTCCATGGAACTCGTTGCTTGCTGAAGTCTTGGAGTAGAAATTGGGTTTGGAGCTTGGATGGGGACTGGCGCTTAGTCACAGCAGGGGGAACAGGCTCCCGCTGGAGAGAAGCGCCAGATGAAGTTTTGTAGGGTGCAGGCCTAAGAGCAGCAGACTGAGGGGACACGAGGCTGGGTATGGTTGGTCCAAGCCGGTTGGGTTGGGTTGGTCACAGTTGGCTGAGCTGGTTTGGCGGGGCCTGGCAGAGAGGCAGGAGCTGGCTGGGATGAATTGACTGCAGCAGGTTGCGCTGAGTCAGTAGAACCAGGCTGGGCACGGTAAGCCCCAGCAGGCCGATGTGAGGCCAGAGACTGTGGCCTCCGAGGAGCGGGTCGAGCTTGAGGCTTGTCCCAGGCAGAAAAAGGCAGAGGTATCAACTTGACCTTCCCAGGAGGAGGCCGCTCATACTGGGATGAGGATAGACACTCTGTTTCAGCACTGCTGACTGGTTTCTGGGCTTCGACTTGAGTTTTCTCAGCACTCTTACCCTCACGTGGGGTATGCCGCCATGGCTGGATGGCTGGGGGTCTTTGGGGTTGCTTGACTTTCCCAAGACCCGACAGGAAGAGAGCCCAGTTTTCTTATCATCCTTCTTCCCCAGCGCATGAAGAACCTTCACAGACTCCAGCATGCGCACGCCTAGGGAGGTTCGAGGCTTTTGAAAGCTCTGTTGGAGAAGCTCAGTTTGGTGTTCCTTTCGCTTCGTGTGGGGGATTGCTGGCTTCTCTTCTGCCTTGACTTTGTTCCCTGACTGCTTGTTCTCTTCAGCCTTGTTTCTCCCTCTGGTCCTTTTGGTCTTTTCCTGCCCGTGGCTCTTAGTTTTGCTGATCTTTCTGGATGCAGCTTTCTGAGGTTTGCCTTGAGAGTGCTTGGCCGTGTTCACAGGAGCCCTGTCACTGACTGCAGCGTGGCAGGTAACCACTTCTCCCCCTAACAGGCACTCTGGATTCTTTGGCTGGATTTTGGCCTTGGGAGCGCCACTGATAGGCTCAGAGGCTTTCTGTTTGTTCTTCCTGGGTTGATCAGAGGGAACCTTTATGACACTTGGCTTTTCCTGCACCTGATTCACCTTAAAGGCTCTGGCATCTTTGGCTTTGATCCCGTTGGGACCTTGGGATTGATCAAGATCTTTCAAAGAACTAAAGAGCTGGGGAAGGTGAATATCCTCCGCCAGTGTAGTAATGTCTGCAAAACCACTGCTGGATTCGATCCCATTTTCGAGTGTCCCTAGGTCCTCACGACTCAGGCTGTTCTTTCCCAGATCAGCATTTTCAGAACCAGGCTGCTCCTCTTGGCTGAGGGGATCGGTGCAGGCCAGCGGCTGGTGAATATCAGGGATTCCTAAAGGGAGTAGTGGAGTATCTTGGTTTTCTTTTGGGATGTGTTAGGCATCCAGAATCTTTGAAACCTTGGTTTTAATATCATCCACGTTCTTACTCTCTATTTGTCCCTGGCTTGGAGCTGGAGGCAGGGCCAGGAGACGCCTGGCACTCTGGACTGGAACTGTCACTGAAATGTCCCCAAGTTCAGATGCTGGGTTACTCTCAAATATGTGACTGTTTCTGCTACTGCAGGACTTGGGGAGTTCTTGAGTTTGTGTCACACAAAATGTCTGGCTTGGAGGTTGCAATCCCAGGGAATTTTTCATCACCAGGGATGTCTCCATCACTACAAAGGAATCAAGGTAAAAGTCCAGTCCCTGGTAAGTGAGATGCTCCCGCTAAACTCCAACACAGCAATCATGTACCGTTCAAGGTACATGATTGCTGTGTTGGTGTTTAGGGGCAGAATGGGCGAGGCATTTCTAGTAACTCTTCTTAAGGATCATGGACAATGCCCTGTGCTACGAGATAAGCGGTGACTGTTGTAGTTCTTACTGGTGATCATTTCATGTCACTGATTCTTGGCTTTCTTTGTATTTCATAGGATTGTTATAAGTCCGATACAAAATGAGTCTTATTTTTAAAAAACTAAAGTGTTTTACAAAGCCTAGCATTCTCATGTAGAGTCTTTCCAATTCTCCCCACTTTCCTGAGAGGCTAAGAACACTTCACACCATGAACTAGGAGAGGGGGTAGAGCCCTTTCTGATGAAATACATCAACAAAGACAGAGTCTTAGCCTGCTTGCTCTCTGGACAGGATCTCGGACCACAAGGTCTTCAATCCTGGTATAAATGAAGGAAGTGAGGACAGTTCAACTGGCACTCTCATAACAAGAGTTCTGAAACACCTTCCAAAGAGACTGTAGCAGTAGATCAGGGAAGGGAATGCTACAGTGTGGTAGTACAGGGGGAATGATCGGCTACAGCAGTGAAAAATGTGGTACCGATTGGTGTGCTCTCGGGGTTCTTGTACATGTAGCATAGATGACCTTTACAGTGTCCCTCCCACCTTCCCACCTGCATTAGGTGTTCTGTTTTTTTTTTTTTAATTTGTTTATTTATTTTTTGAACTTATTTATTTTATGTATTAATTTTTTTGGCTGCACTGGGTCTCTCATTGCTGTGCACGGGCTTTCTCTAGTTGCGGCTAGCGGGGGCTACTCTTGGTTGCGGTGTGCGGGTTTCTCATTGCGGTGGCTTCTCTTGTTGCGGAGTATGGGCTCTAGGCGCATGGGCTTCAGTAGTTGTGGCTCCCGGGCTCTAGAATGCAGGCTCAGTAGCTGTGGCACATGCGCTTAGTCGCTCCACTGCATCTGGGATCTTCCCTGACCAGGCCTCGAACCCGTGTCCCCTGCCTTGGCAGGCGGATTCTTAACCACGGCGCCACCAGGGAAGCCCTAGGTGTTCTCATATAGAGTCTAAAAACAGAGAGCACTGAGCGAAGGTAGTGGTTATTAAAGGCTCAGGATCTAAATTCGACCTGTCTGTACACCACTTCCCAGCTGTAGATTTGACCCCATTTTTGAATGCTGACCTCATTCTTCAACTTTCTTGCTGTTTGTGGGGCTTGCACTTTGGCATTTTCTTAAAAGCTAAACATAAACTTACCATATGACCCAGCAATTCCAGTCCTGCGTATATATGCAAAAGAAATGAAAACCTATGTCCACAGAAAAACTTTTACAAAAATGTTCATAGCAGCATGATTCACGTTATCCGGAAAAAAAAAAAAAATGAAACAATCCAAATGTCCAACAACTGGCAACTGGATAAACAAAATGTGGTAGAGCCATACAATGGAATACTAACCAGCAATAAAAAGGAGTACTGGTACACACTATAACAAGGATGAATCTTGAAAACATCATGCCAAGAAGCTAGATGCAAAGACTAGATATTATATAATTCTATTTACATGAAATGTGCAGAAAAGGAAAAAGGCAGATTGGAGGTTGTCTGGGGCTGGGAATGTGGATTGATTGCAAACAGGTATAAGGGACTTTTCTGGGTAACAGAAGTGTTCTAAAACTGGATTGTGGTGATGATTGCACAGCTCTGTAAATTTACTAAAAATAATTGAATTGTATACTTAAAATGGATGTATTTTATGGTATGTAAATTAAACTTCTATAAAGTGTTTTAAAAATCTCTGTAAAGATATGCCAGAACAAGTCACACTGAGTAGCTCTGGAAAGGAAAGATGGGTGCCTGGGAAACGGGAGAGGGAAGACACTGTATCAAATACTCCTTTCTATATTTTTAATTTTGTACCATGTATTGTCAGTTTAAGAAATGAGAATAAACAAAACAAAAACTTACAAGGAAGAGTGTGGCAATAAAGGTTTAATGGCTTTGGTGAGTTCAATAGGAGTAAAACATATGTTAGGCCATAGAAATGTTCTAGCTTACAGAAAGGAAGATGATAAATCCTCTGTCACCATCTGAAGCACAACATGCTTAGTTCAAAGGGACATGCTTAAAAACAGGATGTCAACAAATAGACCCAGAAGCTGTCAACTTAGGAAAGGGGAGTAGAAAGGATGACCTGTGAGAAACGGTTCAAAGAGTGAAAACCTGAGGGAAAATACTTCAGGGAAGGAAGTGGGGACCTGAGAGGTAGAAGATTAGGTCTCTTTTGTGCCTTCAGAGAGCAGAACTGGAAGCAGAGCCAGGAAATCTAGTACAGGCAGATTTTGGATCTTTTTAAGTTTTAAAACCTTTGCCAGCTGGAGCCTTAGACAAATGGAACAAGTTGCCAATGAGCGGCAAGTGAGTGGTGGAGCTGTTGAAGCAGAGGCTGGAGCACCCTGTGGAGCAGAGGCAGCGGAAGTGTTGACGGTCCCTTCCGAGAACGAGTCTGAGAACCTCTGGCACTTCCAGAGGACATGGTATGCACCGCTGGGTGTAAAGCACACACGTTTACATCTGATTAAATGAGGGAGGAGCCTTGGTGTGTGTGTTTCTGCTTCTAGTTTCAATCTTTCTGATTAAGTTCATTCCTGCCTATAAAACGGTAAACATTTAAAAATAGAAAATAGTCTAAAAATAAATTCTTTCTCAACAAAATGTATCTAGTTAGCCCTCTAGGATGGTGAAAATCAAAAGGACAGACGCCAACAAGTGTTTTCAAGGATGTGGAGAAATGGGAACCTTCATACATTGCTGCTAGGAATGCAAAATGGTAACAATACTTTGCATAACAGTCTGGTAGTTCCCCAAATGGTTAAATATAGAGTTAACTGTATTATCCAGAGTATATCCATTCATCGGCATATGCCCAAAAGAAATGTAAAATACGTCCACACAAAAACTTGTACATGGATGTTCACAGCAGCTTTGTTAATAGTAGCCAAGCAGTGGAAGAAATGCAAATGTCCAGTAACTGATGAATAGATAAGTGAAATATGTGCATTCATACAGTGGAATATGATTTGGCCATAAAAAGGAATGAATACATGCTACAGTGTAGATGAACTCTGAAAATATTAAGTGAAAGAAGCCAGTCACAAAAGATCACATGTTGTATGATTCCATTTACATGAAATGTCCAGAATAATGAAATCTATAGAGACAGAAAGCAGATTAGTAACCACAGCCGGGGCAGGGGCTGGGGCAGGGGTGGGAGATTGGGAGAAATGAGTGACTGCTAATGTACATAGGGTGTTTATGGTAGGTGTTGAAAATGTCTTAAAATTAAACTGGGGTGATGGTTGCACAGCTCGGTGAATACACTGAAACACACTTAACTGTACGCTTTAAATAGGTGACTTTTATGGTATGTTAAGGATCTCAAGAAAGCTATAACAATGTGTTTATTCATGTACGCAAACTAAAATACATGTCGATTATGAAGCCTTATTTGGAGAAAAAAGCTTCTCGGGCTCTCTGTTCTTACATCTTCTGTTACTGAATCAGGGGTACAAGAACAATGGAAGGTGACCAACAGCGTCATTTCCATTTAACAGTGGACAGTCCCAACAAAAATGTGGGCGCTGGGTATTGTACGTTTGGTGCAGTGCTACACACACTACGGCTAGCACTAAGTGCAAACCGTCAGAACCGTGCCGTCACGCTAATTTGACTTCCACAGATTCAATCAATAACCACAATTCACAGGTCTGCACTGTGTGTGACAATTTGTGCTGAGGACCCACCATGGGATAGAACATAGAACTGTTGCTGAATTCATTTACAGATGCCGTCGGTAAACCACAACAATCCACTTTCCTTAGTCCGTGGGAGAGTCTCAGGCATTTCCTCTAATGATCTCATCATCCCTTAGCGCCTGGATGTGAATCAACCCACTCTGTTCTCTGCAACTGGGCTTACGCATAAAGATTGAAGTGACTACAAGTCAACTCACATTATCAGCTACCATGATTTAAGCTTTCTGTTGCAGAGAGTCTTGAAAGGAGATACACACTGGCTGGCTTCTTCTGTTATAATTTCTATTATTGTGAGAGTAAACTCACCTGTTAATGCCTTATTACAACTGGGGAAAAAGTAACTGCCACCATCTCAGAGATGTTTCAGGCTTTTTGTAGTACTTTTTAGTTTAATTAAAATCTAGGTGAAATTCATTCCCGTGTTCATTGATCAGACAAACCATCATAGAGACCCAGGGGGGGGAAAAAGAAAAGCTTTTCAATTAAATAATGACTTTTTAGGTGGAAACTGAACTTAGGAAAACATCTCTAATATAGGAAAAAGGCTGTATTTTCTTACATCACCTTATACAGCTATTCTTCATGTATGAAGATTGTTATTGCTGACCTTCTGCCGGCAAGGTGCCTGCTGAAAGATGCTTTTCTTTCAGAAAAATGGGTTTATGCTCATTTATTTATAACCACTAAAGTTTAGGACCAGAGATACACATTGATAAGACAGAGTCAAAATTAGAAATACAGTCGATGGCACCAAAAGACAGTCTTTTCTTGTGAAAAGTTTTTAGATATGCACCGTTCAAACTGGCAACTGGCGTTTCAGTACGAAAACGTACTAGCTCGTCTGCCCCCAAAATAACATTTTGACGTAGATTTAATTCTGAAAGGCAAGATTAGAACTTCTAAAAGCAGGAACTAAGGTGATAACTGTCTAGTAGTCACCATCAGAAAATCAGAACTGGTCAATTACTTCTGCAAGTATGGTAGATGATAACTCTAATATATCCTCCCCCTCAAATCAAAAATGCATTGCGCCTGCAGAATGGTCCTCAGAAAATTCCTTTTCATACATGAATGAGTAAAGATTGCAGAGACATAACGAATCTGAATAATGCCAAAATTCCAAGTATGGCCATGAGACTGTAGAGTTAAAATGTAATGGAAGTACTTGTCATTAGAACCGAGGTCAAGAAACTAACAGGATGGTAAGGTTCCCAGATAGTGGCTGGGTTTGGGGTAGAAAAGAAAGAAAATCAAGAGCTAAAGTCCTCAATTAATATACAGGAAAAACTGGAAGGTTAGCAAATGATCATTAAAATCTTGTAGAGGGTGGTAGAGCTAGATGACTTAAGTCCCAAAGGATTTTCTATCAGGTTTGAAAAATTATGGTCTGGAAGTGACCCTCTCACTCTCTTTGCTTCTCTGCATTCTCTGAAATCTTTCCTCTTAGCTTTAGTATTTGTGAGGATTATGATCACCTTTTTTACATGGATGGCTCTAAAATCTTTATTCCACTCATGACATACTCATGAGGTCATACGTAGCTATGTTTTTAGATAGTTTCACTTGGATGTTTTGATCTAACTTCAACTTTAATCAATAAAACTCCTTCATATTTCAGTCAGAATTAATTTCCTCTTCCAATCTCTCCATTTTGATAAGGTGTTTGCATAGTATTTTAGTTGCTTTGGGTAGAAATTTCAAAAGAACCACGGCTATTAATTACCAAGTCCAAGTGATGAGAGTCCAGCTTAGTTTCTTCTCATAAATTAATTGATGAATATCACTTTCTTATTTAAAAATCTCTGCTGACAATTAGCTAAACATTTGGCAATAAAATTATATCTAGACACACAAAATAAATTCCATGTGGATTAAGTGTTTAAATGCATTGCCCTCCACCCTAAATAAGTATTAAAAAAAAAAAGGAGAATACTTTTTTATAATCTTGTGGTTGGGGACATCTTTCTTAGCATGGAAAAAAGAAATAAAGAAGTTGAGTACACAACAATGCTATTACACTATTAATACAATATCAATAATGCTCAAGAATTAATAAGAAAAATTCTTCAGAGAAAAATGGGCAAAGGATCTAAGCAGCTAATTCTCAAAACAAGAAATGTAAAGAGCAATCTCTGAAACCTAATATTTAAAAAATGCAATTTAAAGCAATGAGTTTTTTCACACATTAGATTAGCAAATATTAAAAAGACTGATACTACCCATAGTTGGCAAAGGAATGAAGAAACACATCCTCTCATACTTTTGGTGGGCACATATATTTGTACAAAATTCCCGGAGGGCACATAGTTAGAGGTGGGGAGGTCTACAGATTACTGACAGTCTTTTAAATTTCTATTATTAATGATCTACTTAGGATTTAAAACTTCTTGGTCAACTCTGTTAATTTATATTTTCTTAGAAAATCACCCATCTAACTTCGGTTTTAAAATATATCAGCCTAGGGCTTCCCTGGTGGCGCAGTGGTTGAGAATCTGCCTGCCAATGCAGGGGACACGGGTTCGAGCCCTGGTCTGGGAGGATCCCACATGCCGCGGAGCAACTAGGCCCGTGAGCCACAACTACTGAGCCTGCGCGTCTGGAGCCTGTGCCCCGCAACAAGAGAGGCCGCGACAGTGAAAACCCCGCGCACCGCGATGAAGAGTGGCCCCCGCTTGCCACAACTAGAGAAAGCCCTCGCGTAGAAACGAAGACCCAACACAGCCAAAAAAATAAAATAAATAAATAAATAAAATCCAGCCATTCATATTAAAAAAAAAAAAAAGGAAAAAAATATATATATATATCAGCTTAAAGTTGCATACAGTAATCTTTTTAAAAAAAACACTTCTTTGACTGTGGTTATACCCTTCCATACTATTAGTGTTGATCCTTTTCTCATGGTCAGAATAACCAGAGATTTGGTCTATTTTTTTTTTGAAAGAACCAGATCTTGGTTATATCGATCAATTCTGGGGACTGATTTATAGAATGCTTATTTCAATTGTTTCCTAGTTGAGTTTGTTGAACTAAAATATCATTGAAGGCTATACATTTTCCTCTCAATATAGATTTAGTCACATCCCGTAAGTTTTGGATATGTGCTTTTACTGTCATTAATGAAAAAAATTCTATAATCTCAATTTTTAGTTCTCCTGTAGCCCAAAAGCTTAGACTGTTTTAAAATGTTTATTTAAGGAAAAAGTTATAGTTGTTAAATTCCAACCTTATTGTACTGTGGTTAGAGAATATAAGCTTAGTTAGAAATGTTCTACTTTGCGGATTTATCAACATTTTGCCTAAATGTACAGTTAATTTTTGTAAATATTCCGTGGGCATTTGGAACAACTGTGGCTGCTGTGTTTTGGGAATAAAGTTTTCTATAGATACTTTAAATCAAACTTCTTAATATTGCTATTAAAATCTTCCATATCTTTTATCTGTTATATGTCAAAATCTGATAAAAACAATGAAAATATCCCATTCTTGTACTTTTGTCACGTTGTGTATTGTAATTATGTCTGGATGAACATATGAATGCACTCTGGTTGAAAGCACAGCAGTAATTTTGGAAGTCTCTGAAAGACTCTTTCTTCCCTTGGAAATTACAGAGTGGAGATAGGGTAGATTCTCAAGACAAGTAACATTTAATTAGAAATGACCCCAAAACGCTACCTTTCCATGGTATAGAAACTTGTATTTCTAATCCGGAAAAACTATAAATTATTGGCAGAAAGGTGGAAGTATAGGAATTTTCGTGCATTGCAGGTAGGAATATAGACTGGAAATTAATTTGGTACTAATGTAGAAAATTAAGTATACATATAGCTTATGATCCAAGATTTCCACTTCTGGGTCTGTGCAACAAAGGTAGTCTCACAAGGTCCATAAGGCAATATGGACAAGGATGTGCACTGCTGGTGTTTTGCCTTGTTGGGAATTGACGGCGACCTGGGTGTCCATTACAGGGCAAGTGCATAGGTAGATTGGTAGATGCACTCCATGGAGTACTATGCAGTGATCAGAAACCTGAATTAGACGTATGTATAGCAATGTGATGAATCTTAAAAATACAAGCTTAGTGAAAATAACAAAAGTAATGACATACCTTTTATATACATTGAAAATACATGACAACACAGAATACATATTTTGTAAGAACTCTTGTAAGCCAAAAGATATTTACATAACAAGGCCAGTTCCGACGGGAGGACAGGAATGAGGATGGGATATGGGAATGAAATTTTAAAAAGAGAGGCCATGAACCTAGGAGTATACTTAACTCAACTCTTGGCAGCTGAAGTTAAAAAAATTTTTTTAACTTTATCTTGGCATAGAAACTGCGTACTAATTCTATGCTTTCGCTCTGCTTCTAGAAGGATTTGTTATGACTAGATTGGAGGTTCAAACAGGTACTTTAGGCAGAAACTAGAACACAATGAAAAGCTTGAGAATTCTCTCTTCCAGCTCATAACTAACGTTTTATGTTTGATCAGTCTGGCTGAGGTCACTTTTTAATTAATGTCACAAAGAAATTTTTATGGTTTCATAGTAGAAAAGATGTGCTTCTTGTTTAAAAAAAAACATGAAAAATTTTTTTTAAAAAAAGTATAATCCCATAATCTTAAAATAATCTGCTAATATCTAATTTTGATCCAGTCATATAAATACATGTAAATATTATATCTTGCTTTTTACCTCTTAGCATATAATGAAATGTATCCTTGGGTTCCAAGATACTGCTTTGGACTGTTGTTTCTCTCCATATATGTGTGATTGTGAAGAGTGATACGAAATTAGCCTGTTTTATAAAAATGTAAGAAACACTGGTAAACATTTAATTAAATATTACTAAAGCTCTCATTTTATTCTCTCATGGAGGTCTCTTTGTTTGGTAGTTAGTTTGTGTTGTTCATTTGCCCCACTGCTGAAAACGTGGGCAACTGGAAATAATGAGAGGTCAAAAATACAGAGAAATTATTCATCTTCAGCTTTTTCTCTGTAAACAAAAACTGTTAAATATGGCTTCTTTTGTACTGACAGTAGTAAACTATCCCTTTTCTTTGATCCCAGTATACACCCAGACATTGAGAGAAAAAGATGGGAAAGGGAGGGGGAAAGAAAGAAAAAACAAGAAGGAGAGAGAGAAAGAGCACAGAGACAAACACAGCAAGAACATGAGAGAAGGAGAGGAGAAAAGGAGTAAGCAGAAGAACAAGAGAGCTACACAGCAGAGACAGTGAGACAAGAGACAGCATGGGGTGGGGTGGAGGAGAGCACAAGTGCACAGAATGCGGGTGCACAGAGGCAGAGAGAAAGAACACAGAAGCAGACAGGGTGCAAAGACACTGTAATAAGAGAAAAGCATGAACTATAGAGCCTGGGGACAGCCTGCATAGACACAGCAGAGAGAGGCACAGAAAGAATGAGTCAAAGAAAGAGTAGGTGTAATCAAAGGAAGAAGGGAAGAGCAAGCAGGCAGTTGCACTTATTCCCTTATATTCACTCTTAACCCCTCAAATGTACATGTCCTGGGTACACATGTTCAGGGGAAAAAAGCATTAGCATATCTAAGGAAACCTGGGTTAAAGATAAGATAGGCAGTTCCAAAAAGAAGAAATACGGTCGATCAACACACAAAAGAAACTAAAAACTCCATGTGATTAAAGAAACGTGGATCAGGATAGATACCATATTTCTGGCCTATGTGGCAAGTATTAACAAGGATGCTGTTGGCAGGTATTGACCAAAATATTATTGCACATTACTGGTGAACAAATAATTGAATCAACATTTCAGAAGGACAATTTAGTAGTGTGGCTTAAACATTTTTAATGTGCCTACTTGGTAACCCAGAAATTCCATGTTTAGAAATGTTTCTCAAGGAAATTGAAAAATTCAGAAAGATGTAACAAGACTACCCATCGAAGTGCAGATTATGATAAAGAAAAATTCCAAAAAAACTTAAATATCTGTCATTAGGAACTAACTAAATATTATATTTATACAATGGAACCCATAAAGCTATTAACAATGACTACATAAATCTTTATTTACTGCATAGAAAGATGTCTATGATATACTAAGTGCAGAGCTTCAAAACAATATACATAGTATGATTTCATTTTTTTGGACTGTTGTTTCTCTCCATATATGAACATGATTTTGAAGACTGGTATGAAATCGGCCTGTTTTATAAAAGTGTAAGAAACACTGGTAAACATTTAATTAAACATTAATAAAGCTCTCATTTTATGCTCTCGTGGAATTCTTCATTTGATATTTAGCTTCATTAGATTGCAGACCTAATAAAATAGATCCAAGATAGGCAGTAGGTATGTGAATCATAAAATATAAACCTGGAAGCTTATCTGTAATGTTAATCACGACTATTTCAGGATGGTGAGAATTATGGGTGATTTCCAAGGTCTTTATATTTTATATATTATCTAAACTCTTTATATTTAGTTACCTTTTTACTTTTATACTCAAAAGTAATAAAATATCTTTTTTGACCAAAGTATTTAGTAATAAAGAGAAGAGAGAGATGTAAAGTGGTAGAAGCATCAACCACAGGCAAGCCCTCCACTCCCCAGTCTATGATAAGGAGAGACATAAGCATGGTTCTAGCTGAGAGGAAGGAGCCTACAGAAAAGGAAGAAATGGAATATAAAAGAGAGAGCGAAAACAAAACTGAGAAAACAGATAATGGATTTTAGAAAATATGACAGCACAGAGACCTTAATGAACCTTTTCTTTCATAACTGAAAGACACAAACAAAAAACATCAAAAAGTAAAAAAATAGGGCTTCTCTGGTGGCACAGCGGTTGAGAATCCGCCTGCCAAGGCAGGGGACATGGGTTCGAGCCCTGGTCAGGGAAGATCCCACATGCCGTGGAGCAACTAAGCCCGTGTGCCACAGCTACTGAGCCCATGTGCCACAACTACTGAAGCCCACATGCCTAGAGTCCGTGCTCCACAACAAGAGAAGCCACCACAATGAGAAGCCTGCGCACCACAACGAAGAGTAACCCCCACTCGCCACAACCAGAGAAAGCCCGTGCACAAAGCCCCAAACGCAGCCAAAATAACTACATAAATAAACAAATTTATTAAAAAAGTAAAAAAATATTCAGAATCTAGGGAACAGACTCAACTCACACCACAAAATCCCAGAAATAATGTCTAAAGAAACAACTGGGAATAAATATAAGGAGCCACCACAAAGCTCTTCCTACACAAAGGACCATACAGCAGAAGGGTAAAAGGTGAGTCAACAATTCAAAATATCCCACTGGTA
Organism: Balaenoptera ricei; assembly: GCF_028023285.1. Classification (NCBI taxonomy): domain Eukaryota; kingdom Metazoa; phylum Chordata; class Mammalia; order Artiodactyla; family Balaenopteridae; genus Balaenoptera; species Balaenoptera ricei. The sequence continues at coordinate 37,650,169 of NC_082651.1, forward strand.
TCTCAGAAAAGGGACTGAGGTAATAAGTGGCCCAGGAGAAAGATAAATGTCCCAATTGGAGACACGTTCCCTGTGAAAAAATAGCTCCTTATGTCCTTGCCAGAATGGTTTACTGTATGCCTACTCTGGCCAGGAAGAAGTCAGAAAAAGGGATGGGAAATAACCTTTTAAGTCTAAATGTCTTAGTTTTATTACTAAGATTTGCTAGAAAAAAATAAGGCCTCAGCCATATCACTGCCCACACGACAATGCTATGAAAGCAGCTGCCAGGTGACTTTACAGTAGTGTAATAGCAAAACCCCAAGGGCATGTCCTATAGAACAAGATACTTTCCTCACCTCCACACTTGATAAGGTGGCCATCAATTTATGAGTTTCAAAACAATGGCAGAGAAAAATGTCACCTACTGTAGCTGTCCAGAGTCCTAGAATCAATTACTATCTTTCTGCCTTTCCCAAACTCTGAGGGGCAAAAGAAATACAAGCCATACACAGTGAGCCTTCAAGTTCATGTCCTAGGAAGGGGACTCAAGCAGTATCTTGTAAATAGGTAATAAGGTCATCAAATGTGATCAAATAAATGGTTGTGATCAAATAAATGGCTTCCACAGAACTGTTTTGAGACAAAGGTCATCTGAAAACAAAAGAGAAGGATTTATGAAAATATTCTATAGCATTAAAGTGGAAGAAAGGGGGCTTCTCTGGTGGCGCAGTGGTTAAGAATCCGCCTACCAATGCAGGGGACACGGGTTCGAGCCCTGGTCTGGGAAGGTCCCATATGCCGCGGAGCAAGAAAGCCAGGGTGCCAGAATTACTGAGCCTGTGCTCTAGAGCCTGCGAGCCACAACTACTGAGCTCACGCGCCACAGCTACTGAAGCCTGTGTGCCTAGAGCCCGTGCGCCACAACAAGAGGAGCCACGGCAATGAGAAGCTCCCGCACCACAATGAAGAGTAGCCCTCGCTCACCACAACTAGAGAAAGCCTGGGCGCAGCAATGAAGGCCCAATGCAGCCAAAAATAAATAAATAAAATAAATAAATTTATAAAGAAACAAGTGGAAGAAAGGAAGGAAAAAAAGAAGGGAAAGAGAAAGAATTTATTTTGCCAGAAGGTTTACCCATTTTAGTCAATAAAGAATTTGTACTCTCACTCTAGAGAAAATTTAAAAAGAACATGGACTTAATGAAATGGATCCAAGATAAGCTAGGACAATACAGGGAGACTAAAAGGTAGTTGACAAATTAACACACTTCATCCAAAAATGAATGAATGTCTGCCATGTGTTGGAAAACCAAGGACAGGTACCAAAGGAAAAAAACTGACAGAAATGAAGGGAGACATAGACAATTCAATAGTAATAGCTGGAGACTGCAATAGTACACTTTCAAAATGGATAGAAAAACTCGACAGACCAATAAGGAAATAGAAGGCTTGAACAACACTATAATCCAACTAGACCTAAAGACATATACATAATACTCCAACCAACAGAAGCAGAATACACATTCTTCTGAGGGAACATAATAATGTTCTCCAGGAGAGACCATGTGCTAGGCCATAAAACAAGTCACAATATATTTACAAACTATACAAAGTATGTTTTCTGACCACAATGGAATGAAACTAGAAATCAATAAGGAAATTTGGGAAATTCAAAAATATAGAGAAATTAAATGACACACTCTTAACTACCAATGTTCAAAGAAGAAATCACAAGGGCAATTAGAAAATACTTTGAGATGAATGAAAACGAAAGCAAAACATCCCAAAACCTTTGGGATGCAGTGAAGGCAGAGCTTACAGATATTTGTATCTGTAAATGTCCATATTAAAAGAAGAAAGATTTCGAAACTATAACCTCACCTTCAACCTTAAGAAACCAGAAAAAGAAGACCAAATAAAACCCAAAGCAGGCAAAATGAAGGAAATTATATAGATTAGAATGAAAATAAATGAATCAGAGAATCAAAAAAAGAGAAAAATCAAAGAAATCAAAAGTTGGTTCTTGGAAAAGGTCAACAAAAATGGACAAATCTTTAGCTAGAATTCACCAAAAGCAAAAAGGGGAAAACTCAAATCATTTACATTAAGAATGAACCAGGGGATGTTACTACCAATCACACAGAAATTAAAAAGGATCATAAGGGAATATTATGAACAATCACATGTCAACAAATTAGGTAACCCAGATGAAATAGACAAATTCCTAGAAAAACAACCTAGCAAAACTGACTCAAGCAAAAATAGAAAATCTGAACAAACCTATAATAAGGACAGAGGCTGAGTCAGTAATCAGAAAACACCCCCCAAAGAAAAGCCCAGGCCCAAACTGGTGAATTCTAAAAAACATTTAAAGTAGAATTAACAACAACCATTCACAAACTCAAAAAACAACATCATCATCAAAACAAAATGAGAAGAAGGATTACTTCCCAATTCTTTCTATAAGGAGATTATTACCCTGATAAAAAAGGCAAAGATACAGTAAAACTACAGACCAATACCCCTTATGAATATAGAAGGAAAATCCTCAACAAAATACTAGCAAACTGAATCCAGCAACACAGAAGAGGGATTATACATTAAAACCAAGAGGAATTTATCCCAGGAAGGCAAAGTTGGTTCAATATATGATTATCAATCAACGTAACACACCATCTTCATAAAGAAAACATAGGATCATTTCATTATACATAGAAAAAGCATATGGCAAAACCCAAAACCCTTCCATAATAAAAACACTCAACAAAACAGGAATAGAAGTTCCTCAACCTGATAAACGGCATTTATAAAAAAAACTCACAGCTAACATCATGCTTAATGACCAGAAAGATTTCTCCTTAAAATCAGGAACAAGACAAGGATACTCATTCTTAACACTTCTATTCAACACAGTACTGGAGGTTCTAGCAAGGGCAACTAGGCAAGAAAAAGAGATAAATGACATGATATCAGAAAGAAGAAGGAAAACTATCTCTCTTTGCAAATGACACAATATTTTATATAGAAAACACTAAGGAACACACAAACACAAATTACTCAAACTTATAAGCAAGTTCAGCAAAGTTGCAGGAACCAAAATACATACAAAAACCAGTAATATTCCTGTACCACAAGGAAAATTCCCAAAATGAACTTAAGAAACCAATACTAGTTACACTGCTATCAAAAAGAATGAAATACTCAGGGATACTTTTTTTTTTTTAAACATCTTTATTGAAGTATAATTGCCTTACAATGGTGTGTTAGCTTCTGCTTTATAACAAAGTGAATCAGTTATACATATACAATATGTTCCCATTTCTCTTCCCTCTTGCATCTCCCTCCCTCCCACCCTCCCCATCCCACCCCTCTAGGTGGTCACAAAGCACCGAGCTGATCTCCCTGTGCTATGCGGCTGCTTCCCACTAGTTATCTATTTTACATTTGGTAGTGTATATATGTCCATGACACTCTCTTACCCTGTCACATCTCACCCCACCCCCTCCCCATATCCTCAAGTCCATTCTCTAGTAGGTCTGTGTCTTTATTCCCGTCTTGCCACTAGGTTCTTCATGGCCTTTTTTTTTTTTTTCCTTAGATTCCGTATATATGTGTTAGCATACTGTATTTGTTTTTCTCTTTCTGACTTACTTCACTCTGTATGACAGACTCTAACTCCATCCACCTCATTACAAATATCTCCATTTCATTTCTTTTTATGGCTGAGTAATATTCCATTGTATATATGTGCCACATCTTCTTTATCCATTCATCTGTCGATGGACATTTAGGTTGCTTCCATGTCCTGGCTATTGTAAATAGAGCTGCAATGAACATTTTGGTACATGACTCTTTTTGACCTATGGTTTTCTCAGGGTATATGCCCAGGAGTGGGATTGCTGGGTCGTATGGTAGTTCTATTTGTAGTTTTTTAAGGAACCTCCATACTGTTCTCCGTAGTGGCTGTATCAATTTACATTCCCACCAACAGTGCAAGAGTGTTCCCTTTCCTCCACACCCTCTCCAGCATTTATTGTTTCTAGATTTTTTGATGATGGCCATTCTGACCGGTGTGAGATGATATCTCATTGTAGTTTTGATTTGCATTTCTCTAATGATTAATGATGTTGAGCATTCTTTCATGTGTCTGTAGGCCATCTGTATATCTTCTTTGGAGAAATGTCTATTTAGGTCTTCTGCCCATTTTTGGATTGGGTTGTTTGTTTTTTTGTTATTGAGCTGCATGAGCTGCTTATAAATCTTGGAGATTAATCCTTTGTCAGTTGCTTCATTTGCAAATATTTTCTCCCATTCTGAGGGTTGTCTTTTGGTCTTGTTTATGGTTTCCTTTGCTGTGCAAAAGCTTTTAAGTTTCATTAGGTCCCATTTGTTTATTTGTGTTCTTATTTCCATTTCTCTGGGAGCTGGGTCAAAAAGAATCTTGCTGTGATGTATGTCATAGAGTGTTCTGCCTATGTTTTCCTCTAAGAGTTTGATAGTGTCTGCCCTTACACTTAGGTCTTTAATCCATTTTGAGTTTATTTTTGTGCATGGTGTCAGGGAGTGTTCTAATTTCATACTTTTACATGTACCTGTCCAATTTTCCCAGCACCACTTATTGAAGAGGCTGTCTTTTCTCCACTGTATATGCTTGCCTCCTTTATCAAAGATAAGGTGACCATATGTGTGTGGGTTTATCTCTGGGCTTTCTATCCTGTTCCATTGATCTATATTTCTGTTTTTGTGCCAGTACCAAACTGTCTTGATTACTGTAGCTTTGTAATATAGTCTGAAGTCAGGGAGCCCGATTCCTCCAGCTCCATTTTTCGTTCTCAAGATTGCTTTGGCTATTCGGGGTCTTTTGTGTCTCCATAGAAATTGTGAAATTTTTGGTTCTAGTTCTGTGAAAAATGCCAGTGGTAGTTTGATAGGGATTGCATTGAATCTGTAGATTTCTTTGGGTAGTAGAGTCATTTTCACAATGTTGATTCTTCCAATCCAGGAACATGGTATATCTCTCCATCTATTTGTATCATCTTTAATTTCTTTCATCAGTGTCTTATAATTTTCTGCATACAGGTCTTTTGTCTCCTTAGGTAGGTTTATTCCTAGATATTTTATTCTTTTTGCTGCAATGGTAAACGGGAGTGTTTTCTTAATTTCACTTTCAGATTTTTCGTCATTAGTGTATAGAAATGCAAGAGATTTCTGTGCATTAATTTTGTATCCTGCTACTTTACCAAATTCATTGATTAGCTCTAGGAGTTTTCTGGTAGCATCTTTAGGATTCTCTATGTATAGTATCATGTCATCTGCAAATAGTGACAGCTTTACTTCTTCTTTTCTGATTTGGATTCCTTTTATTTCTTTGTCTTCTCTGATTGCTGTGGCTAACACTTCCAAAACTATGTTGAATAATAGTGGTGAGAGTGGGCAACCTTGTCTTGTTCCTGATCTTAGTGGAAATGGTTTCAGTTTTTCACCATTGAGGACAATGTTGGCTGTGGGTTTGTCATATATGGCCTTTATTATGTTGAGGAAGGTTCCCTCTATGCCTACTTTCTGCAGGGCTTTTATCATAAATGGGTGTTGAATTTTGTCGAAAGCTTTCTCTGCATCTATTGAGATGATCATATGGTTTTTCTCCTTCAGTTTGTTAATATGGTGTATCACATTGATTGATTTGCGTATGTTGAAGAATCCTTGCATTCCTGGGATAAACCCCACTTGATCATGGTGTATGATCCTTTTAATGTGCTGTTGGATTCTGTTTGCTAGTATTTTGTTGAGGATTTTTGCATCTATGTTCATCAGTGATATTGGCCTGTAGTTTTCTTTCTTTGTGACATCTTTGTCTGGTTTTGGTATCAGGGTGATGGTGGCCTCGTAGAATGAGTTGGGGAGTGTTCCTCCCTCTGCAATATTTTGGAAGAGTTTGAGAAGGATAGGTGTTAGCTCTTCTCTAAATGTTTGATAGAATTCGCCTGTGAAGCCATCTGGTCCTGGGTTTTTGTTTGTTGGAAGGTTTTTAATCACAGTTTCAATTTCAGTGCTTGTGATTGGTCTGTTCATATTTTCTATTTCTTCCTGGTTCAGTCTCGGCAGTTTGTGCATTTCTAAGAATCTGTCCATTTCTTCCAGGTTGTCCATTTTATTGGCATAGAGTTGCTTGTAGTAATCTCTCATGATCGTTTGTATCTCTGCAGTGTCAGTGGTTACTTCTCCTTTTTCATTTCTAATTCTATTGATTTGAGTCTTCTCCCTTTTTCTCTTGATGAGTCTGGCTAATGGTTTATCAATTTTGTTTATCTTCTCGAAGAACCAGCTTTTAGTTTCATTGATTTTTGCTATTGTTTCCTTCATTTCTTTTTCATTTATTTCTGACCTAATCTTTATGATTTCTTTCCTTCTGCTGGCTTTGGGGTTTTTTTGTTCTTCTTTCTCTAATTGCTTTAGGTGCAAGGTTAGGTTGTTTATTCGAGATGTTTCCTGTTTCTTGAGGTAGGCTTGTATTGCTATAAACTTCCCTCTTAGCACTGCTTTTGCTGCGTCCCATAGGTTTTGGGTCGTCGTATCTCCATTGTCATTTGTTTCTAGGTATTTTTTGATTTCCCCTTTGATTTCTTCAGTGATCACTTCGTTATTAAGTAGTGTATTGTGTAGCCTCCATGTGTTTGTATTATTTACAGACCTTTTCCTGTAATTGATATCTAGTCTCATAGCGTTGTGGTCGGAAAAGATACTTGATACGATTTCAATTTTCTTAAATTTACCAAGGCTTGATTTGTGACCCAAGATATGATCTATCCTGGAGAATGTTCCATGAGCACTTGAGAAAAATGTGTATTCTGTTGTTTTTGGGTGGAATGTCCTATAAATATCAATTAAGTCCATCTTGTTTAATGTATCATTTAAAGCTTGTGTTTCCTTATTTATTTTCATTTTGGATGATCTGTCCATTGGTGAAAGTGGGGTGTTAAAGTCCCCTACTATGATTGTGTTGCTGTCGATTTCCCCTTTTATGGCTGTTAGTATTTGCCTTCTGTATTGAGGTGCTCCTATGTTGGGTGCATAAATATTTACAATTGTTATACCTTCCTCTTGGATCGATCCCTTGATCATTATATAGTGTCCTTCTTTGTCTCTTGTAATAGTCTTTATTTTAAAGTCTATTTTGTCTGATATGAGAATTGCTACTCCAGCTTTCTTTTGATTTCCATTTGCATGGAATATCTTTTTCCATCCCCTCACTTTCAGTCTGTATGTGTCTCTAGGTCTGAAGTGGGTCTCTTGTAGACAGCATATATATGGGTCTTGTTTTTGTATCCATTCAGCCAGCCTGTGTCTTTTGGTGGGAGCATTTAATCCATTTACATTCAAGGTAATTATCGATATGTATGTTCCTAGTCCCATTTTCGTAACTGTTTTGGGTTTGTTATTGTAGGTGTTTTCCTTCTCTTGTGTTTCTTGCCTAGAGAAGTTCCTTTAGCATTTGTTGTAAAGCTGGTTTGGTGGTGCTGAACTCTCTCAGCTTTTGCTTGTCTGTAAAGGTTTTCATTTCTCCATCACATCTGAATGAGATCCCTGCTGGGTAGAGTAATCTTGGTTGTAGGTTTTTCTCCTTCATCACTTTAAGTATATCCTGCCACTCCCTTCTGGCTTGCAGAGTTTCTGCTGAAAGATCAGATGTTAACCTTATGGGGATTCCCTTGTGTGTTATTTGTTGTTTTTCCCTTGCTGCTTTTAATATGTTTTCCTTATATTTAATTTTTGACAGTTTGATTAATATGTGTCTTGGCGTGTTTCTCCTTGGGTTTATCCTGTATGGGACTCTCTGTGCTTCCAGGACTTGGTTAACTATTTCCTTTCCCATATTAGGGAAGTTTTCAACTATAATCTCTTCAAATATTTTCTCAGTCCCTTTCTTTTTCTCTTCTTCTTCTGGGACCCCTATAATTCGAATGTTGGTGCGTTTAATGTTGTCCCAGAGGTCTCTGAGACTTTCCTCAGTTCTTTTCATTCTTTTTTCTTTATCCTGCTCTGCAGTAGTTATTTCCACCATTTTATCTTCCAGGTCACTTATCCTTTCTTCTGCCTCAGTTATTCTGCTATTGATCCCATCTAGAGTATTTTTAATTTCATTTATTGTGTTTTTCATCATTGCTTGGTTCCTCTTTAGTTCTTCTACGTCCTTGTTAAATGTTTCTTGCATTTTGTCTATACTATTTCCCAGATTTTGGATCATCCTTACTATCATTATTCTGAATTCTTTTTCAGGTAGACTACCTATTTCCTCTTCATTTGTTAAGTCTGGTGTGTTTTGACCCTGCTCCTTCATCTGCTGTGTGTTTTTCTGTCGTCTCATTTTGCTTATCTTACTGTGTTTGGGGTCTTCTTTTCACAGGCTGCAGGTTCGTAGTTCCCGTTGTTTTTGGTATCTGTCCCCAGTGGCTAAGGTTGGTTCAGTGGGTTGTGTAGGCTTCCTGGTGGGGGGGACTAGTGCCTGAGTTCTGGTGGATGAGGCTGGATCTTGTCTTTCTGGTGGGCACGTCCACGTCTGGTGGTGTATTTTGGGGTGTCTGAGGCCTTATTATGATTTTAGGCAGCCTCTCTGCTAATGGATGGGGCTGTGTTCCTGTCTTGCTAGTTGTTTGGCATAGGGTGTTCAGCACTGTAGCTTGCTGGTCATTGAGTGATGCTGGGTCTTGATGTTGAGATGGAGATCTCTGAGAGATTTTTGCCGTTTGGTATTACGTGGAGCTGGGAGGTCTCTTGTGGACCAGTGTCCTGAAGTTGGCTCTCCCACCTCAGAGGTACAGCCCTGATGCCTGGCTGGAGCACCAAGAGCCTTTCGTCCACACGGCTCAGAGTAAAAGGGAGAAAAAATAGAAAGAAAGAAAGAAAGAGGCTATAATATAGTGAAGTAAAAGAAAGCTATTATAAAGCAAAGCTATACAGACAAAATCTCACCCAGAAGCATATACATATACACTCACAAAAAAAGGAAAAGGGGAAAAATTAATATATCCTGCTCCCTAAGTCCACCTCCTGAATTTGGGATGATTCGTTGTCTATTCAGGTATTCAACAGATGCAGGCACATCAAGTTGTTTGTGGAGTTTTAATCCGCTGCTTCTGAGGCTGCTGGGAGAGATTTCCCCTTCTCTTCTCTGTTCGCACAGCTCCTGGGGATCAGCTTTGGATTTGGACCCGCCTCTGCGTGTAGGTCGCCTGAGGGCGTCTGTTCCCCGCCCAGACAGGACGGGGTTAAAGGAGCAGCTGCTTCGGGGGCTCTGGCTCACCCAGGCCGCGGGGAGGGAGGGGTACAGAGGAGGCGGGGCGAGCCTGCGGCGGCAGAGGCCGGCGTGACGTGGCACCAGCCTGAGGCGCGCCGTGCGTTCTCCCGGGGAAGTTGTCCCTGGATCACGGGACCCTGGCAGTGGTGGGCTGCACAGGCTCCTGGGAGGGGCGGTGTGGAGAGTGACCTGTGCTCGCACACAGGATTTTTGGAGGCGGCAGCAGCAGCCCCAGCGTCTCACGCCCGTCTCTGGGGTCCGCGCTGATAGCCGCGGCTCGCGCCAATCTCTGGAGTTCGTTTAGGCGGCGCTCTGAATTCCCTCTCCTTGCGCGCCGCGAAACAAAGAGGCAAGAAAAAGTCTCTTGCCTCTTTGGCAGCTGCAGACTTTTTCCCGGTCTCCCTCCCAGCCAGCTGTGGTGCGCTAACCCCTTCAGGCTGTGTTCACGCCGCCAACCCCAGTCCTCTCCCTGCGATCCGACCGAAGCCCGAGCCTCAACTCCCAGCCCCGCCCGCCCCGGCGGGTGAGCCGACAAGCCTCTCGGGCTGCTGAGTGCTGGTCGGCACTGATCCTCCGTGCGGGAATCTCTCCGCTTTGCCCTCTGCACCCCTGTGGCTGCGCTCTCCTCCGTGGCTCCGAAGCTTCCCCCCTCTGCCACCCGCAGTCTCTGCCCGCGAAGGGGCTTCCTAGTGCGTGGAAATCTTTCCTCCTTCACAGCTCCCTCCCACTGGTGCAGGTGCCGTCCCTATTCTTTTGTCTCTGTTATTTCTTTTTTCTTTTGCCCTACCCAAGTACGGGGGGAGTTTCTTGCCTTTTGGTAGGTCTGACGTTTTCTGCCAGCATTCAGTGGGTGTTCTGTAGGAGCAGTTCCACGTGTAGATGTATTTCTACTGTATCTGTGGGAAGGAAGGTGATCTCCGCGTCTTACTCTTCCGCCATCTTCTCTTCTCCCCCCTCAGGGATACTTTTAACAACAGAAGTGCCAAACTACAAAGAAGTGGAACCCACGAACATCGTTGAAGAAATTAAAGATGACCTAAATAAATGGAAAAACACCCCAGTTCATGGATTAGAAGATTTAATATCGTTATGACAGCAGTACTCCCTAAATTTTTCTACAGTTTCAATGCAATCCCTACCCAAGATTCAAGTTGTCTTTTTTTTTTTCTTTTTGGCAGAAATTATTGACAAGCTGATCTGAATATTCCTATGACCTAAGAATAGATAAAACAATCTTGAAAAAGAAAAAACAAAGTTGGAGGAGTCACACTAATTAGACAGTGTGGTAGTGGCATAAAGAGTGACATATAGATCAATAAAATAGGGTTTATAGTCTAGAATAAACCCTTACATTTATAATCAATCGCTTTTTTTTTTCATTTTTTAAGTTTATTTTTATTTTTCTGATTTTTTTTTTTCTTATGATCAATTGATTTTTGCCAAGGGTGCCCAGACAATTCAATGGAAGAAAGAATAGTCTTTGCAACAAATGGTACTACGACACTGGCTATCCACAGGCAAAAGAATAAAACTGTACTACCTCAATGCCACATACAAAAGTTAACTAAAAAATGATCATAGAACTAAAAGTAAGAACTACAATTATAAAACTTTTAGAAGAAAATAAAGAGTAAATATTTTGTAACCTTGGGTTAGACAATAGTTTTAGATATGACATGAAAAGCACAAGTGACAAAAGAAGAAACAGACAAATTGTACTTTGTCAAAATTAAAACTTTTGTACCACAAGTAAAGTCATCAAGAAAGTGAAAAGGATGGCACAGAATGAAAGAACATGTTTGCAAAACATATCCTAATAAGGGACTTGTATTCAGAATAGACAAAGAAACAGAACTCAGTAATAAAATGACAAATAAGCCAATTTTAAAATGGGCAAAGGATTGGAATAGACATTTCTCTAAAGGTAAACAAATGGCCAATAAGCATATGAAAAGATGCTCAACATCTTAGTCATTAGCGAAATGCAAATTAAAATCATTAAAAAGTGAGATACCTCTTCACACCCATTAAGATAGTTATTATCAAAAGACAGACAACAAGTGTTGATGAGGATGTAGACAAACTGAAATATGATCCAGGTGGGAATATAAAATGGTGCAGCCACTTTGGAAAACACTTTGGCAGTTACTCAGAAGCTTAAACAGAGTTACCATATGATCCAGCAATTCTACGCCTAGGTATATACGTAAGAAAATTGAAGGAACATGTCCACACAAAAACCTGTGCATTAATGTTTACAGCAGCATTTTTCATAATGGCCAAAAAAGCAGAAACAATCCACATGTCCAACAACTCATGAATAAACATGTTGTATATGTATTTGAAATACTGTTTGTTACTGTTCATAACAAACAACAAGTACTGATTCCTGCTACAAAATGGATGAACCTTGAAAATATTAAGTAAAAGAAGCCAGACACAAAAGGCCACATATTGCATGATTTGCTTATAGAAAATGTGCCCAATGGGCAAATCCATAGATACAGAAAGTAGATTAATGGTTGAAGGCTAGGAAATGACTGTGAAGGGGCACAGGGTTTCTTTTTGGTATGACAAAAAGTTCTGGAATTAGTGGTGACAGTTGTATAACCTCCTCTGAATATATTAAAAACCACTGAATTGTATACTTTACAAGAATGAATTGTAAGGTATGTAAATTTTATTTTTAAAAAATCAATAGAGATTGACCAACGCTGAGACATACCCTGGGAAAGTAAGAAAACTTAAATTTTAAAAACCCAACAACAATCCAGGATCCAATAGGGAAAAAATATTAGGGTTGCCTCTGGCACAGAAATATTAATTGTATGTGCCCAGAAAGGGGGAGCAAATCTGACTGAGTTTTGAATTAAAGATTATTATTCAAAAGTTTTATACCCAAACAAGTTGTTATTCCTATACAAAGGTTACAGAATGATAATCTCAAATTTATAAGAACTGAAGAGATGCTCACTCCTGAACAACTGTTGAAAAATCTAGCTAAATAATAAAATTATTTAAATTAATAAACTCACAAACAGTTACACTGAAAAGACTGATGATATTGACCCCCTTTAAAAAACACATAAAATGGTGATTTTGCTTATAACATGGAAGAAAAATGCTATACTTCTTAAAAATAAAGCTAATCAATACAGTAGTAATACTACCATAATGAACTGAGACAACATTCACAAAATTAACGAATATTGTTATGTTGGGGGAAGTGTGTGTAGGTGGAGAGTGGGGAGAAGTAGGGCAAGTGCAACCAGTTTCTTAGTTTTTTATATAATGGAGTCAATAGATACTATTTCATATCTGAGTGGTACATTGAGACAGTGGCTTAAGCATATTTGTTAATTACATGGCTGCTAAGTTAGCAAAAAAAAACAACTCAAAGAAAATCATATAGCAATAAAAAAAATGGAAAACAATAAGAAATCATTAAAAATGATAAGAAACCCTGAAGAACCAAAACAACTTTGAAAGAGAACAACAAAGTTGGAGGATTCACACTTCCTGATTTCAAAACAGTAATACAATAACACTGTGGTACTGGCATAAAGATAAATAGATCAATGGACTAGAATAGAGAGCCCAGAAATAAACCTTTGTGCCACATGGTCAAAATGATCTCTGACCCTTGACAAGGGGCCAAGACCATTCAACAGGAAAAGAGCAGTCTCCTTAACAAATGGTGCTGGGAAAACTGGATATGCACATGCTCTTAAAAAGAATGAAATGGGGAAAAAAAAAAAAGAATGAAGTTGGAGCCTTATCTTACATCGTATACAAAAATTACCTCAAAATGGATTAAAGACCTAAAACCATAACATTCTTGGAAGAACACACAGGGGAAAAGCTTCATGGCATTGGACTTGGTAATGACTTCTTAGATATGACACCAAAAGCACAGGCAGCAAAAGTAAAACTCGACAATTGGGACTACATCAATATTAAAAATTTCTGGGCATCAAAGGACACAATCAACAAAGGTGAGAAGGCAACCCACTGACTGGGAGAAAAATTTATAAATCATATATCTGATAAGAGGTTAATACTCAGAATATGTAAAGAACTACTACAACTCAATGACCAAAAAATAACGCGATTCAAGAATGGGCAAAGTACTTGAATAGACATTTCTCCAAAGATGATATACAAATGGCCAAGAAGTATATAAAAAGATGCTCAATATAATCATGAAAGAAATGCAAGTCAAAAACATATCACTTCATACACACTAGGATGCCACTATAAAAAAAAAAACAGAAAATAACAAGTGTTGACAAAGATGTGGAAAAAGTGGAACCATTGTGTGCTGTTGGTGGGACTGTAAAATGGGCAGCTGCTGTGGAAAACAGTAGGGTGGTTCCTCAAATAATTAAAAATAGAACTACCATATAATCCAGCCATTCCACTTCTGGATATGTAACCCCCAAAATTGAAAGTAGGATCTTGAATGGATATTTGTACACTCATGTTCATAGCAGCATTATTCACAATGGTCTACAGGTGGAAGCAACACAAGTATCTATTAACGGATGGATGAATGAATGAACAAACAAAATGTGGTATATACATACAACGCAGTATCATTCAGTCTTAAAAAAAAGACAATCCTGTCAGATAGTACAACACTGATGATCCTTGAGGACATTATGCTAAGTGAAGTAAACTTGTTACTTAAGGACAAATACTGTATTCCAATTACGTGAGGTACCTAGAGTAGTCAAATTCTTAGAATGGTGGTTGCCAGGGGCTTGAGCATAAGGTGGAATGGGGAGTTGCTATTTGAGTCAATGTAGAAATTCAGTTTTGCAAGATGAAAAGAGTTCTAGAGATGGGTGACGGTGATGTCTGCACAACAATATGAATGTATTTAATACCATTAAACTACACCATGCACAAAAACAAATTCAAAATGGATTAAAGACTTAAATGTAAGAACTGAAACCACAACCAAAAAAAGAGACAAAACTTCCTGAAGAAAACACAGGCACTAAGCTCTTTGACACTGATCTTAATAATTTTTTTTTGCATATGTCTCCTCAGGCAAGGGAAACAAAACCAAAAATAAACAAATGGGACTACATCAAACTAAAGAGCTTTTCCACAGTGAAGGGAACTATCATCTACTGAATGGGAGAAGATATCTGCAAGCAATCTATCTGATAAGGGGTTAATACCCAGAATATACAAAGAACTCATACAACTCAACATCAAAAACCCAAACAACCTGATTTTTAAAAATGGGCAAAGGATCTGAATAGACATTTTTGCAAAGAAGACATACAGATGGCCAAGAGGCACATGAAAAGATGCTCAACATCATTAATCATCAGGGAAATGAAAATCAAAACCACAATGAAATATCACCTCCCACTTGTCAGAATGGCTATTAGCAAAATACAACAAGTACTGGCAAGGATGAAGAGAAAAGGGAACACTCGTGCACTGTTGGTGGGAATGTAAATTGGTGCAGCCACTATGGAAAACAGTTTGGAGGCTCCTCACAAAATTAAAAACAGAACTATCACATGATCCAACAATTAACATATGGGTATTTTTCTGAAGAAAACAAAAACACTCATTCGAAAAGGTATATACACCCCTATGGTCACTGCAGCATTATTTACAATAGCCAAGATATGGAAGCAACCTAAATGCCCATGGATAAAGAAAATGTGGTGTATATATTTATGAAATGGAATATTGCTCAGCCATAAAAAGAATGAAATCTTGCCATTTGCAACAACATGGATGGACCTAGAGGGTATTATGCTAAGTGAAATCTAAAAACCAAAACAAACAAACATAACAAAACAGAAACAGAGTTATAGATAGAAAACAAACAGGTGGTTGTCAGAGGGGAGGTGGTGAAGGGAGGAAAGAAATAAGTGAGGGAGATTAAGAAGTCCAAACTTCCATTTGTAAAATAAATGAGTCTCGGGTATTAAGTGTACAGTGTGGGGAATACAGTCAATAACTATGTAATATCTTTGCATAGTGGCATATCGTAACTAGACTTACCGTGGTGTTTGAAATGTATAGAAATATCAAATCACTATTTTGTGCACAGGAACTAACAGAATGTTGTAGATTAATTATACTTCAGAAACAAGATAACAAACTCATAGAAAGAGATCAGATTTGTGGTTAACAGAGGCAACGGGTGGGGGGAGGGAGTGGGAATTGGTTGAGGGCAGTCAAACTTCCAGTTATAAGGTAAACAACTCTTAAGGATGTAATGTACAACATGATAAATAAAACTAACACTGCTGTATATTATAGATGAAAGTGGTTAAGAGAGTAAATCCTAAGAGTTCTCATCACAAGGAAAATTTTTTTTTCTATGTCTTTAATTTGGTATCTGTATGAGATGATAGATGTTCACTAAACTTACTGTGATAATCATTTCATGATGTATGTAAGTCAAATCATTATGCTGTACTCAAACAAACAGTGCTGTATGTCAATTAAATCGATAAAACTGGAAGAAAAATAAATAAACTAGAATTACAAAGAAAAAATGGTTAAGATGATAAATTTTGTTATGCATATATTACCACAATTAAAAATAATAAAGAAAAAGAAAGAAAACACGAGAATCAAATACTTAGGAATGAATTTAGACAAGAAGGTATAACACTTGTACATTGGCAACTACAAGACCTTACTGGAAGAAATTAAAGACCTAAATAAATTGAAAAACATCCTGTGTTCATCGGCTGGAAGACAATGTTGTTAAGATGGCAATAAACCCCAAAGCAAGCTACATATTAAATGCAATTAACATAAGATTCCCAACAACCTTTTCAGCAGAAATGAAAAAAAGCTGATCCTAAAATTCATATGGAGACACAAGGGCCCTGATTGGCCAAAACAGTCTTTAAAAAGAACAAAGTTGGAAGACTCATACTTCTCAATTTTAAAACTTACAACAAAGCTCCAGTAACCAGATCAGTGCAGTAATGGCATACAGATCGGCATATAGATCAATGGAACAGAACTGAGAGCCTAGAAATAAACCCTCACATCTATGGTCAACTGATTTTTGACAAGGGTGCCAAGACCATTCAATGGAGAAAGAACAGTCTCAACAGCTGATTTTGGGACAATTCCATGTGGAAAGAATGTTTGACCCCTACCTCATACCATATAAATAAATTAACTCAATATACATCCAAGATGCAAATGAAAGAACTAAAAGTATAAAATTCTTGAAAGAAAATATACGGACAAATCTTCATGACTTTGGATTTGGCAATGGTTTCTTAAATATGACACCAAAAGCACAGGCAACAAAAGAAAAAATAGGTACACTGGGGCTTCACTGAAAGTAAACTGCTGTGCTTCACAAAACAGTAGTAAGTGAGTGAAAACACAACCCAGAGAGTGGAAGCAAATATTTGCAAATTACACATCTGATAAGATTCCACAATCCAGAATATATAAAGAACTCTTACAACTCAAAAACAAAAAGGCCAAACAACTTAATTAAAAAGTGGGCAGGGACTTCCCTGGTGGCTCAGTGGTTAAGAATCCACCTGACAACGCAGGGTTCATGCCCTGGTCCAGGAAGATCCCACATGCCACGGAGCAACTAAGCCCAGGCGCCACACTACTGAGCCTGCACTCTAGAGCCCACGAGCCACAAGTACTGAGCCAGCAAGCCACAACTACTGAAGCCCACGCACCTAGGGCCCGTGCTTTGCAACGAGAGACGCCACCGCAATGAGAAGCCCACACGCCACAACGAAGAGTAGCCCCCGCTCGCCACAACTAGAGAAAGCCTATGCACAGCAACGAAGACCAAATGCAGCCAAAAATTAATTAATTAATTAATTAATTAAATTTTTAAAATGGCCAACAAGCACATAAAAAGATACTTAACATCATTAGTCATTATGCAAAGGGAAAGGCAAAACAAACCACAATCAAAATGACAATGAGTGTGAGATACCACTTTGTACCTACTGGGATGGCAAAAAAAAAAAAAAAAAAGTAAACAAAGAGTGTTGGTGAATGTGGAGAAATCGGAACCCTTAGAAATTGCTGCTGGGAATGTAAAATGGTGTGGCCACTGTGAAAAACAGTTTGATGGTTCCTAAATAAGCTTAAAATAAAACTACCAAATGACCCAGCATTTTCAACTCTTACATGTATACCCAAAAGAACTGTATGTAGCTGTTCAAATAAAAACTTGTACACAAATGTTCATATCAGGTCTATTCACAATAGCCAAAAGGTAGAAACAACCTAAATGTTCATGAATGGATGAACACATAGACAAAATGTGTCTAAACATATAATGAAATATTATTCAGCCATAAAAAGCAATGAAGTACTGACAGATGCTGGGACATGGATAAATCTCAGAAAGATTATTCTAGAGTCAAAGAAGACTGACACAAAGGCCACATATGATATGATTCCAATTAAATGAAATAACCAGAATAGGCAAGGTCACAGAGGCAAAAAGTAGATTAGTGATTGACAGGGGCTGGTAGGAAGGGGGAATAGAGAGTAACTGCTTAATGGGTATGAGGTTTCCACTAGGGTGATGAAAAAGCTCTGGAACTAGATAGTGGTGATAGTTGTAAGACACTGTGAATATACTCAGCGCCACTGAACTGCATACTTTAAAATGATAAAACTGTAAACTTTGTTACGTATATGTATTTTAGTACACACACCAAAAACCCCTCTATCTGCATCTTTTCCCCCTACCTCCTCTATGGAACAAAAAGCCTCAATCTGTGTCTGTCCCAATTTTTGGCTTACTTTAAAAAAGAGTCTTATTGTACTATTTATATGTGTAATTACTGTCATTTAATACCTACCAAAAACTCAATTGAGAAATAATATTTATGGTTAAATGTCTGAATGTTTTGTGCCTTCTTTCAGCTAAACTAGTGGTCTCCAAATTGTTTTGATCATGGGGTCCCACTGATAAAATATTTTTGAGTACAAACTACTAAAGTAGATACTTATTTATAAATTATATATTATTGCTGTACTCATGCCCTGTAAAACATATACAAAAATATAAATTTTAAAAGGTTCATACTCCAATGAACCATTTTGCAAGTATCCCTATTTGGAGAGCACCTCTCCAAATCAATTTTATCTTGGGTTAAAGTAATGGTCTGCATTTACTGACCCCTTGAAATCTGCCTTTATGGAATTCCCTAAACTAAGGCCCTATTAGCCTTACATGATTGTTGTTACTGAGAATGTACTGTAAGGACGCCGTTGAGGATTTTGTTACACCACAACGCCTTCTTTATGAGGACAGACGAGAGAAATTTAAGAAGTCTCAGTACCAGAAATATCTGTAATGCTTTTGAAAATTTCGCTTGCTTTTATATTCGAGTTATGTAAGTGATCACAAAATTCTAGCAACACTAATTGCTAGAAAACATAAAGCAAAATTTGTGGCTCATTTTTAGCAACCACATCCACAAGGTATCAACTTGCCTTCCCGTCACTCTTAATTCTTCATGTATTTATTTTTCAAATCATGTTGTAGCTCACCCCTCCCTGGCTTCAGTCTAATTTTCCATCATTCCAATTCTTCATTTACTTAAAAAACAATCATATCATATTACTTATATATGTATGTGTCTGTGTGTGTGTGTGTGCGCGCGCTTAAAAGCACCTCAAAATTTCTTAAAAGACAGGAAGGAATGAATAAACAAAAACCAACAGGCAAAAAAAACCAGGCAATATTGTTCAGAATGGAGGTCATTCTAAACTTGAAGCTCCCCTGTACCAAAGGTATAGACTTTGCAGATTTTGAAGCATTTAGCAGCAAAGCCTTTCATCCAAAGGGTAATTCGTAAATGAGTGTTGATGAAAAGCATGACGACTCAAACAGCACTGTACTACACTTTCTCACTCTTTTCCAGCTGGTAAGAAATGTTATAGTGAGGAAAGGGCAATTGGCTATTTTTCACCTGTGTGCAAAGCTTAACTAAAAAGTCCATGAAAAATGCAGTCACATTGCCAGATGGAATTTGTAGCCATGTACCTGGATGTGTTTCCTTCTGGTGTGCTCTGAAGTAATTTGGGGGTAACCTGTATTCAATGGTTTCTTGTTTTTCTCGCTCCGCTTCTCAAGGTATCTCCTCTGATGGTCGGTGATGCTGCTGTCTAGTTTAATTCGCCTGGGTGACAAACAAACTCTTTCATGGCCAAAAGCATGGCTCAGTCAGTCGGGCAGTATCAATGGTGGAAATAGAGCTGCCCCTCTCATGCAGAGTCACTTCCTTATCTGTTTGGGTCAATATATCTGATTCCACAGAAGTGGTGGTGGAAAGGATGTTGGCGGCAGTATCTGTGAGCAGCTCACTCTCCTCTGAGTGTCTAGAATCTGAAGAAGTGTTATTTCTATAATGAAAACCTGGCTGTTTTCTCAGAATATATTTATCAAATTTAATCTGTTCAATTGTAATCTGATTGGCCCTCCCAGCTTGATGAGTAGAAAGAACCTTGTTTTTTTTTTAAGATCGCCTGTGTTTTTACGGCATTTCTCCAGGCTTTTATACCGTTTGTTTTTCTGAAGCTTGTTGTTCTGCTGTTGCTGTCTACCACTCCATTCCTTAACATCTTGTTCCCCCTTGCTATCATCCTGTGTACTTTCTGAGGGCTGGAGAGAATGTGTGATGGGACGCTGAAGAAGTTTAGCCAAACGATCAAGTCGCTCCACCAAGGAAAGTTCCTTCTTGGCACTGAACTCAGGAGGTTTCTGTTGCCTCTGTCGCTCCTGATACCTGTTCCAGAGTTCATTTAAACTCACAGTGTGCTGAGTTGTTAACTCTGGGGTGGCCTTATGATCCCTTTTTAGGTCATTAACTTGTTTGTCATATTTTGGAAAATCTCTAGCCTGACTTTTAGTAGTATGCTGTACTTCTTTGTTTTCCAAGCTTACATTGATACTGAGGCTCTCTATTCTGGTATAATCTGACTTTGTCTTTGCCACATTTTGATAAGAGGAAGGAAGACAAGTGTGTTCTCTTTGTTTGTCTGGATGATGCTGAAAGGAATCTTTCCAAGAATGCCTCATGAAAACTCTTCTTCCTAAGGATTCATGGCAAAAATCTTGATCACTTGGTAGGTGCACTGGATGATGAAAGTAAAACTTAGCTGACCTGAAGACAGAATGGGTGGTATTTTCAAATTCTGAATGACATCTGGACTCTGAAAAGGTGAAAAAAAAAAAAAAAAAAAAAGATTTTGAAGGACTTTCAAAATATTTGCATTCCCTTTAGAAATAGTATTCACATTTAATTCTTTAGATACAAAACAAAGACTGAAGGAAAGAATGGTCTATATAAAGATTCAGAAAATTCACTGCCTGGACAAAGGATTCATGCCTTGTGCCTAGTGGCTAGATTGGCATGGTAATAGTTTAAGAGACTCAGGATCAAAAGACCCAGATTCTGGGCTGGATTCTGCCACAGACTGGCTGTATGACCTTGAGGAGGGCATTTAGGTTCTTGGGATTGTAACAGCAGCTGCTATGTATTACTGCTTGCTATGTGTGGGCTATTATGATATATGCTCTATATCTGTTTTTTCCCCTCTTATCAAACTGAGAGAGAGGTGTTATTAATCTCATTTTCAGCTAAGAAACCTGAGACTTTATTTTTATCATCAGTAATTAAATGGATGGAATTTTTAAAACTCCAACTCTTTGTATGTTTTAGAGCCTTGAAAAATTCTTTTTTCTGAACCATCTTCACACCCCCTCCATTTTTTTTATTGTGGTAAAATACACCTACTATAATTTACCATCTTCCATCTTCACATTTTGACAGTCATTCTATATCAAAATAGGCATTTTAAGATGTAGAACATCTTAACAACTATAAACCATAATTGCAAACGTTAATTCAGTTTCCACACACATTTTTAGAGTTCGAAGTCATGGAAGAAACAGACATACATATGAAACACAGTATCACTTGTAACTATGGGATCCATTTTACCTTCTCTATAGATTATTGGTAATCAGAATTTTCACAAAATACTCTGGGAATCCCTAAGACAATTTCCCGAAAATATAGTGGGATACATGGAGTCTGCTTTTATATCTAAAGGATAAAAAGACTCTCAAACCTCCCAATGAACAAAAGTCCAGGACCAGGTGGCTTCACTGCTGAATTCTACCGAACACTTAAGGAAGGATTAATATGAAAGATTCTCAAACTCTTCCAATAAGCAGAACAGGAGAGAACACTTCCAAACTTATTTTATAAGGCCCACATTACCCTGTTATCCAGACGTTACCTAGATACCCAGTGTAGATACACTACAAAAAAATTACAAGCCAATATCCCTGATGAACATAGATGCAAAAAGAAACCAAACAAAACATTAGCACACCAAATTCAATAATATATTAAAAGGATTATACACTATGATCAAGTGGGATTTATTCCAGGAATGCAAGGATGATTCAACATCTTACAAATCAATCAATGTGGTACATGACACTAACCAAATAAAGGACAAAAATCATATAGTCAATAGATGTAGAAAAAGCATTTGAGAAAACTCAAAATCCATTCATGATAAAAACTCTCAACAAAGTAGGTATACAGGAAACATAGCTCACGACCATTTCTGACAAGACCATAGCTAACATACTCAATGGTGAAAAATGGAAAGCATTTCCTCTAAGATCAGGAACAAGACAAGGATATCCACCGGCATCACGTTTATTGAACACAGTATTGGAAGTTCTAGCCAGAGCAATTAGGCAAGAAAAAGAAACAAAAGGCACCCAAATCAGAAGAGAAGCAAAATTGTCACTATGTGAAAATGACATGGTTTTAGATATAGAAAACCCTAAAGACGCCACCAAAAAAACTGTTACAACTAAAACATTCAGTAAAGTTGCAGTATACAAAATTATTTAACAGACAAAGATCTGTTGCATTTCTATACATTAATAATAAACTGCCAGAAAAACAAATTAAAACAATCCTGTTCATAATTGCATCAAAAGAATAAAATACCTAGGAATAAATTTAACCAAGGAGGTGAAAGACCTGTATACTGAAAACATTGATGAAAAAAGCTGAAAAAGACATGAACAAATGGGAAAATATTCTGTGTTCACAGATTGGAAGAATTAATATTGTTAAAATGTCCATACTACTCAAAACAATCTACAGATTCAATGCAATCCCTATCAAAATTCCAATGGCATTTTTCACAAAAATTGAACAATCCTAAAATTTGTATGTAACCACAAAAGACTCCAAATAGCCAAAGCAATCTTTAAAAAGTAGAAGAAAACTGTAGGCATCACACTTCCTGATTTCAAACTATATTACAAAGCTACAGTAATCAAAATGGTATAGTACTGACATAAAAACAGACATGTAGATCAATGGAAAAGAATAGAGAGACCAGAAATAAACTCACACATATAAGGTCAATTACCTTATGACAAAGCAGCCAAGAATATACAATGGGGAAAGGATAGTCTCTTCAATAAATGGTACTGGGAAAACTCGATAGCCACATGCAAAAGAATGAAACTGAAGCGTTATCTTACACCATACACAAAAATCAATTCTAAATGGATTGAAGATTTAAATGTAAGGTCTGAAACCATAAAATTCCTAGAAGAAAACATAGGCAGTAAGAGCTTTGACACTGGTGTTAGCAATAATTTTTTGAATTTGACGCCCAAAGCAAAGACAACAAAAGCGAAAGTAAATAGTAGGAGTACATCCAACTGAAAGGCTTCTGCACAGCAAAAGAAACCATCAGACTACTGAATGGAAGAAGATATTTGCAAATGACATATCTGACAAGGGGTTAACATCCAAAATAGACAAAGAATTCAACTCAAATAAAAACAAACAAACAAACAACCCAATTAAAAAATGAGGGCACAGGATCTTAATAGACATTTTTGTGAAGAAGACATACGAATGGCTAACAAATACAGGAAAAGATGCTCAGCACCAATAATCATCAGGGAAATGTAAACCAAAACCACAATGAGATATCACCTCACACCTGTTAGAATGGCTATCATCAAAAAGACAAGAAATAACAAGCATTAGTGAGGTTATGGAGCTAAAGGTTCCTTTTTCTGTGCACTGTTAGTGAGAATGTAATTGGTGTTGCCACTATGGAAATCAGTATGGAGGTTACCCAAAGAGTTAAAATGCAACTACCATACGATCCAGCAGTTCTGCTTCTGGGTCTACACACAAAACAATTGAAAGCTTGGTCTTGGAGAGATATTCGTAGATCTGTGCTCACTGCAGCATTATTTAAAATAGCCAAGACATGGAAACCACCTAAGTGTCCACTGATGGATGAATAGATAAGGAAAGTGTGGTATGGGGGGGGGTGGGAGGAATTGGGAGATTGGGACTGACATATATACACTATTGATACTATGTATAAAATAGATAACTGATGAGAACCTACTGTATATAGCACAGGGAATTCTACTCAATGCTCTGTGGTGACCTAAATGGGAAGGAAATCCAAAAAAGAGGGGAGATATATATATAGATATATATATATATAGATAGATATCTATCTATCTATCTATATATATATATAGATAGATAGATAGATATCTATATATATATATACGTATAGCTGGTTCACTTTGCTGTACAGTAGAAACTAACACAACACTGTAAAGCAACTATACTCCAATAAAAATTAAAACAAAACAAAAAAAAAGAAAATGTGGTATAGAGGAAAGTGGGCAAGATGGCAGAGTAAAAAGACCTTGAGCTCACCTCCTCTCACAAGCACACCAAAATCACAACTATCCGCAGAGCAACCAATTAAAAAAAACGCACACACACAAAACACTGGAACCCAGCAGAAAAGATCTCCTACACCAAAAGACATAAAGAAGGAATGGCAACAAAACCGGTAATAGGGGGAGACTCACAATATAATCAAATTCCATAACCCCTATGTAGGCAACGAAAACTGGAGAGTAAATATATTCCAGAGGTTCTCCCAGGTTGGGGGTCTGGCATTGTTGAGATGAGCCCACAGAGCATTTGGCTTTGAAGGCCAGAAAGGCTTAATTGCAGGAGCCCCACAGGACTGGGGAAAATAGAGATATCACCCTTAAAGGGTGCACATGAAATCTCATATACCCTGGGACACAGGGCCAAAGAAGTAATTTGATAGGAGCCTGGGCCAGACCTACCTGCTCGTCTTGGAGAGTCTCCTGGAGCGGCAGGGGTTGGGGGAGGGTGGCTGCGGCTCACCCTGGGGACATAGACACTGGTGGCAGACATATTGGGGAACACTGTTGGTGGATGACATATTGGCTCATTAGCTCCAAAACCTGGCCCCACCCAACAGCCTGCAGGCAACAGTGCTGGGACGCCTCAGGCCAAAGAACTAACTGGGTCAGGACACAGCTCCACCCATTAGCAGACAGGCTGCCTAAAGACAAAAAAGCTCACAGCTGCCTTTGGACTAGCCCCTAGACATGGCCCAGCCCACCAGAGGGCCAAGACCCAGCACCACCCACCAGTAGACAGGCACAGGACTCTCCCACCAGGAAGCCAGGCCAAGCTTCTAGACCAGTCTCATTCACCAGGATGCAGGCACCAAAAGCAAGAAAACTATGATTCCTCAATGCAGGCCAGAGCCTACCCTGGGACCAGCTGGGCCTTGGACTGGCCCACTAGCAGGCCAAGGAAACCTTCAGGACACTCCAGACCCTGTACCCAACTGTGTCAGGAACCGACACCACCCCCTCAACAATCTGAAATGAGCGCTGGGATCCCAGGACCCTGCAGCTGGACTCCAGGGACCAGCTCTGCCTGCCAGTAGACCAGCACTAACCCCATGATCTGGCTTCAACTACCAGTGGGTAGGCAACAACCCTAGGGTCTTCAGGACCCTGACTCCACCCACCAGTGAGCCAGCATTAGCCCCGGGGCCCCTAGCATTCTGCAACCAGCCACGTTGTGACCAGGCCCTGCTAAACAGCAGCCAGCAGCATCCACACAAGGCAGGACCTGGCAACCAACCAGACTAGGGGCCTACCAGACTACCCACATAGTTAGCCCACCACAACAGAAGGCCCAAGTAGCCCTCTTAGGGTGAACCCCTAGAGCACACAGCTTGGGTAACGAGAGGGGAGTGTGCTGCTGAAATGCACAGGACGCCTCCTACAGAGGGCCACTTCTCCAAGGTTGACAGATGTAACTTACCTACTACATACATAAAAATACAAATAGCAACTTATTGACAAAATGAGATGGCAGAGCAATATGTTTCAGATGAAGGAACAAGATAAAATCCCAGAAGAAGAACTAAGTGAAGTGGAAATAGGCAATCTACCCAAGAAATAGTTCAGAGTAATGATCATACAGATGATCAAAGAACTCAGGAGGAGAATGGATGCACAGAACGAGAAGTTATAAGTTTTAAGAAAAGAGTTAGAAAATATAAAGAACAACCAGAGATGAAGAATACAATAACTGAAATGAAAAATACAGTGCAAGGAATCAAAGTAGACTAAAGGATTCAGAAGAATGGATCAGTGAGCTGGAAGACAGAGTAGTGGAAATCACTGCCACTGAACAGAAAAAAGATTTAAAAAAGAAAAGAAATGAGAACGGTTTAAAAGATCTCTGAGACAACATCAAGAGCACTAATATTTGCACCACAGGGGTCCCAGAAGAAGAGAGAAAGAGCCCGGGAACATATTTGAAAGAAAGAGCTCAGGAAAATATTTGAAGAGATAATAGCTGAAAACCTCCCTAACCTGGGAAAGGAAATAGTCATCCAAGTCCAAGAAGCGCAGAAAATCCCATACAGGATAACCCAAAGAGGAACACACCAAGACACGCTGTAATCAAAATGTCAAGAATTAAAGATACAGAGAATACTAAAAGCAGCAAGGGGAAAGCAGCAAATAACATACAAAGGAACTCCCATAAGACTATCAGTTGACTTTTCAGCAGGCACTCTGCAGGTCGGAAGGGACTGGCATGATATATTTCAAGTGATGAAAGGGAAGAACCTACATCCAAGAATACTCTACTCAGCAAGGCTCTTGTTCAGATTTGACAGAGAAATCAAAAGCTGTACAGACAAGCAAAGGCTAAAAGAATTCAGCACCACTAAACCAGCTTTACAACAAATGTTAAAGGAACTTCTCCAGGTGCAAAAGAAAGGGCCACAACTAGATATAAGAAAACTATGGAACAAAAAAGCTCACCAGTAAACATACAGTAAAGGTAGGAAATCATTCGCAAACAAAGCTAGCAGGAAGATTAAAAGACGGAAGTAGTAAAATCATCTGTATCCACGATAAGCAGTTAAGGGATACACAAAACAATTTGATGTAAAACATGACATAAAAAACAGTAATCATGAGGGGAGGAGAGTACACATGGAGGGTAATTGCAAATGCATTTGAAATTAAGACATCAGCAATTTAGAAGAATCACCATATGTATACAGAGACTGCTATACAATAACCTCAAGGTAACCACAAGCCAAAAATCTGTAACAGATACACACATACACAAAAAAGGAATCTAAACATAACACTGAAGATAGTCATCAAATCACAAGAGAAGAGAACAAAAGAAGGGGGAAAAAAAGACCTACAGAAACAAATCCAAAACAATTAACAAAATGACAGTACGAACATACATATCGATAATTACCTTAAACGTAAACAGACTGAATGCTCCAACCAAAAGACACAAACTGGCTGAATGGATACAAAAACAAGACCCGTGTATTTGCTGCCTACAAGAGACTCACTACAGATCTAGAGACACATACAGACTAAAAGTGAGGGGATGGAAAAGGTAGTCCACACAAATGAAAATCGAAAGAAAGCCAGAGTACCAATATTTATATTAGATGAAATCAACTTTAAAATAAAAACTGTCACAGGAGACAAAGAAGGACACTACAGAATGATCAAGGGATCAATCCAAGAAGAAGATATAACAACTGTAAATATATATGCACCCAACATAGGAGCACCTGAATACAGAAGGCAAAATATTAATAGACATAAAAGGAGAAATCAACAGCAGCACAATAATAGTAAGGACTTTAACACCTGACTTACATCAATGGACAGATCATCCAGACAGAAAATCAACAGGGAAACACAGGCCTTAAATAACACATTAGACCAAAGGGACTTAACTGATATTTATAGAGCATTCCACCCAAAAGCAGCAGAATGCACATTCTTTTCAAGTGCACATGTAACATTCTCCAGGATAGATCACATGTTAGGCCACAAAACAAGCCTTGGTAAATTTAAGAAAACTGAAATCATATCAAGCTTCTTTTCCAACCACAACTCTATGGAACTAGAAATCACCTACAAGAAAAAAAACCTGCAAAAACCACAAACACGTGGAGGCTAAACAATATGCTACTAAACAACCGATGGATCACTGAAGAAATCAAAGAGGAAATCAAAAACTACCTAGAGACAAATGAAAACGAAAGCACGATGATCCAAGACTTATGGGACGCAGACAAAGCAGTTCTAAGAGGGAAGTTTATAGTAATACAGGCTTACCTCAGGAAACAAGAAAAATCTCAAATTAACAACCTAAACTTACATCTAAAGCAAGTAGAGAAAGAAGAATAAATAAAAACCAAAGTTAGTAGAAGGAAAGAAATCATAAATATCAGAGCAGAAATAAATGAAATAGAGACTAAAAAAAACAATAGGAAAGATCAATGAAACTAAAAGCTGGCTCTTTGAAAATATAAACAAAATTGATAAACCTTTAGGAAGACTCATCAAGAAAAAAAGGGAGAGGGCCCCAATCAATAAAATCAGAAATGAAAAAGGAGAAGTTACAACCGACACCACAGAAATACAAAGGATCATAAGAGACTACTATGAGCAACTACATGCCAATATAACGGACAACCTAGAAGGAACTGATGAATTCTTAGAAAGGTACAACCTCCCAAGACTGAATCAGGAAGACACAGAAAATATGAACAGACCAATTACCAGAACTGAAATTGAATCAGCAATTTAAAAATTCCCAACAAAGAAAAGTCCAGGACCAAATGGCTTCACAGGTGAATTCTACCAAACATTGAGAAGAGTTAACACCCATCCTTCTGAAACCCTTCCAAAAGTTTGCAGAGGAAAGAAAACTTCTGAACTCATTCTAGGAGGCCACCATCACCCTGATACCAAAACCAGATAAAGATATTACACAAAAGAAAACTACAGACCAATACCACTGATGAACATAGATGCAAAAATCCTCTACAAAATACTAGCAAACCGAATCCACTAATAAATTAAAAGGCTCATACACCATGATCACGTGGGATTCATCCCAGGGATGCAAGGATTTTTCAATATCTGCAAATCAATCAGTGTGATACACCGCATTAACAAACTGAAGAATAAAAACCATATGATCGGGCTTCCCTGGTGGCACCGTGGTTAAGAATCCACCTGCCACTGCAGGGGACACGGATTCGAGCCCTGGTCCCGGAAGATCCCACATGCCGTGAAGCAACTAAGCCCGTGTGCCACAACTGCTGAGCCTGTGCTCTAGAGCCTGTGAGCCACAACTACTGAGCCCGCGTGCTACAACTACTGAAGCCTGTGCGCCTAGAGCCTGTGCTCCGCAACAAAGAGAAGCCACCGCAATGAGAAGCCCGCACACCGCAACAAAGAGTAGCCCCCGCTCGTTGCAACTAGAGAAAGCCCGCACACAGTAATGAAGACCCAACACAGCCAAAAATAAATAAATAAAATAAATTTATTTAAAAAAAACATATGATCATCTCAATAGATGCAGAAAAAGCTTTTGACAAATTTCAACACACATTTATGATAAAAACTCTCTAGAAAGTGGGCACAGAGAGAACATACCTCAACACAATAAAGGCCATATATGACAAACCCACAGCTAACATTATACTCAATGGTGAAAAGCTGAAAGCATTTCCCCTAAGATCAGGAACAAGACAAGGATGTCCACTCTCGCCACTTTTTTTCAACATAGTTTTGAAGGTCCTAGTCGCGGCAAGCAGAGAAGAAAAAGAAATAAAACGAATCCAAATTGGAAAAGAAGTAAAACTGTCAGTTTTTACAGATGACATGATACTATAAAATCCTAAAGCTGCTACCAGAAAACTACTAGAGCTCATCAGTGAATTCGCTAAAGTTTCAGGATATGAAATTAATACACAGAAATCTGCTGCATTTCTACATACTAACAACGAAAGCTAAGAAAGACCAATTAAGCAAACAATCCCATTCACCATTTAGAACTAATAAACGAGTCAGCATCGTTGCAGGATAAAAGTTAAATATTAAAAAAATCAATTGTATTATGATATACTTGCAATTAACAAACTGAAAATGAAATTAAGAAAACCATTCTGGGGGAATTCTCTGGCAGTCCAGTGGTTAGGACTCTGCAATTCCACTGCAAGAGGGCATAAGTTAGATCCCTGGTTGGGGAACTAAGATCCCTCAAGTCAAGCAGCACAGCCAAAAACAAAAAGAAAAGCAAAAGGAAACCATTCTGTTCACAACAGCCTCAAAAAAATTAAAATATTAATGTAAATTTAACATAAGAAGAGAAAAACTTCTACTCTGAAAGTTACAAAAAATGACTGCAAGAAATTAAAGAATATCTAAATAAATATCTAAATCAATAAATATCTATCTAAATCAAACATCCCAAGTCCACGGACTTACTGTTAAGAAAGCAATTCTCACCAAAGTGATCACAGATTCAACACAATCCCTATCAGAATCCTAGCTGATTTCTTAGTAGAAATTTTGCAAGCATATGGAATTGTCAAGGACCCAGAAGAGCCAAGACAATCATGAAAAATAAGGTCATGTTGGAGGACTCATACTTCCCAATTTTAACTCACAGAATGGGAGAATATATCAAAATCAAAATTTTGATAAGAATGTGTATCTAGAATACATAGAACTCTTAAAACTCAATAAAAAAGAGAAATAGCCCAAATAAAAACCAGGCCAGGATCTGAATACACATTTCTCCAAGGATAACACACAACTGGCCAATAAGCACACAGAAAGATGTTCAACATCATAATCAGGAGGCAAATGCAAATCAAAAGCAAAATGAGATACAACTTCACATCCACTAGAATAGATCCAATGAAAAAGTCAGATAATAAGTGTTGGTGAGTTAGTAGAGAAATTGAAATCCTCATTACATTGCTACTGGGAATGTAAAATGGTGCAGCCACTTTGGCAAACAGTCTGACAACTCCTCAGATGATGAAATATAAAGTTATCACATGATCTAGGAATTCCATTCCTGGGTACGTACCCAAGACAAATGAAAACATATTGTCCATATAAAAACCTGTACATGAATAGAAAAGCATTTATATTTTATAAATATAAAATCATTATTTTATAAAAGCATTATTCATAGTAGCCAAAAGGTGGAAACAACCAAATGTCCATCAACAAACAGATAAACAAACTGTGATACATACATACGATGAAATATTATTGAGCCATTAGAAGGAATAAAATAATGATACAAGCCCTAACTTGGATGAACCCAAAAACATCATGCTGAGTTACAAGAAGCCAGTCACAAAAGTCCACACATTAAATGATTCCATTTGTATTAAGGTCTAGAATAGGAAAATTTATAATAGAGACAAAGTAGATCAGTGGTTGACTTAGGGCTTGGGGGGAGGTGGGTGATGAGGAAATAGAGGGGTGATAGCTAAGGGGTATAGGGTTTCTTTCTGAGGTGATAAAAATGTTCTAAAGTCAACTGTGTGGATGGTTGCACATATCTGTGAATAGGGTAAAAATCATTAAATGGTACACTTTAAGTGGGAGAATTATATATGTGCATTACATATTAAAAAAGCTGTTTGAAAAAAAAATGTTCTATGAGCATTTGAAAGGTTGTGTTTTAAAAGCATACAAACATTTATACACATCAACCTCAATATTTCCAGATGTTTCTCTAACTCTGCTTTTTTTTTTTTTTAATTTCATTTCTATGGTCTGTCATGGGCTAAGTATGTGTGTTCAAGCTCTCTAGTGTTCTGTATTATCCATTTCTCCTTGAGGGTCCTCTAGGGCAGCGGTCCCCAACCTTTTTGCCACCAGGGACCGGTGTCATGGAAGACAATTTTTCCACAGACGGGGTTGGGGGGTGGGGGGATGGTTCAGGCGGTAACGTGAGGAATGGGGAGCGATAGGGAGCTGCAGATGAAGTTTCTCTCGCTCGCCCGCCCGCCGCTCACCTCCTCTGTGCGGCCTGGGCTAGAGTATGCTTCTGCAGGTTATATTTCCATCTTTCTTTTCCAAGCTATGTCTCCTAGACTACCCACTGCAGAATTGCAATGTTGTTTTTTCATCTTACACATTCTTTTTTGTGTGTGATAAACACAGAAGATTAAATTTACCATCTTAACCAATTTTTAAGCATACAGTTCAGCAGTGTTAAGTATGTTCACACTGTTGCACAACAGATCTCTAGAACATCTTCATCTTGCAACACTGAAACTCTATACCCAATAAACATGAACTCCCCCTCCTTTCTCTCCCCAGCCGTTGGCAGCCACTTTTCTACTTTGTTTCTATGATTTTCACTATTTCAGATACTTCACGTAGGCGGAATATACAGTGTTTATCTTTTTGTGACTGGCTTATTTCACTCAGCACAAGGTCCTTGAGATTCACCTATGTTATAGCATGTGACAGGATTTTCTTCTTTTAAGGCTGCATAACATTCTATTGTATAGATATCACATTATATTTATCCATTCATCTGCTGATGGACGTATCTTGATTATCGTGAGTAATGCTGCAATGAACATGGGTGTGCAGATATCTGTGAGATCCTGCTTTGAATTCCTTTGGATATACACCCAGAAGTGGGATTGCTGTATCATATCGTCATTCTATTTTTAATTTTTTAGGAACCTCCACACTGTTTTCCATAATGGCTGTGCCATTTTATATTTCCACCAGCAGTGCACAAGGGATCCAATTTCTCTGCATCCTTGACAACGATTGTTATTTTCTGTTCTTTTGATACTACCCATCCTAATAGGTGTGCAGTAGTATCTCATTGTGGTTTTGATTTGCATTTCTTTGATGATTAGTGATATTAAGCATCTTTTCATATACTTGTTGGCCATTCATATATACTCCCTGGAGAAGTGTCTATTCGAGTCCTTTACCCATTTTTAAATTGGGTTTCTTTGTTGTTGACTTTTAGAAGTTCCATATATAATCTGGATATTGGTCACTTATCATGATTTGCAAATATTTTCTCCTATTCCACAGGTTGTCTTTTAACTCTGTTGATTGTGTCCTTTGAAGCAGAGTTTTAAATTCTGATATAGTATAATTTATTTATTTTTGCTTTTGTTGCCTATACTGTTGGTGTCATATCCACGAAATCATTGCCAAATCCAATGTCATGAAGCTTTCCCCCCATGTTTTCTTCTAAGAGTTTTATAATTTTAGCTCTTCTGTTTGGATCTTTGATCCATTTTGGGTTAATTTTGTATATGGTAAAAGGTAATGGTCCAAATTAATTCTTCTGCATGTGGATATCCAGTTTTCCTTTGACAGCTAGGTAGTAATGGCTTGTGTCCTATACACTTTTCTTTTATGTTATTAGAAAAAGGGGGCCATGGGTGAACATAAATAGATTTGATCTTGGGTCTTTTTTATTGTAATTTTTTAAAAGTTTGTATTGAGATTCTTTCTGTCTTTGTCACAGTCATCTGGAATGCCTTAAGCTTTCCCTCCCCTGTTTCAGTGTTGAGACATGATACTTCACTTCTAATACTATCAGCCTTGGGTATTTAATTGTAATTTTGTTTCTAAATTGCCAGTGTCTTTTCCCAGAAGTAACAATTATCTTACAAATAAATACATACATCCACACAGACAAAGAAGCACTGAAGTGATATGCATAAGAAAGCAAAAAATAAAAAGATGGAACTCTGTTTAAATTGTGAGACTATAGTCTCATCAGAATTAAGTGGAAACACGTAGACACAGGCGTTTGCGTGTGCATGCTCTCTCTCTCTCACACCCCCTACCCCACTCCCCATTACCTGCAATATCTATTTGCAAGGATTTCTTCTCTTCGGGCCAGGCTTCCTTAGGAACGGTCCTCTTACTGTGGATCTCCCCTTTCTGTTTAATGGCTTTAGTGTCTGCTAGATTATCAATCTTCGTGTCTTGTAGTTGAGCTGACTGCTCTGAAGCAGCAGCAGCCCTGGAACCTAAGAGAGGGAAATCACGATTCAGACAGGAAGCTGACAAAAATTATTTTAAAATACCTCTCAAGCATCTACTAGTGTGAGAAGAGAGTTACACTGGATAAACAGTGAGATGGATGCAGGACAGGAATAAAGACGCAGACGTAGAGAACAGACGTGAGGACACGGGGAGGGGGAAGGGGAAGCTGGGACGAAGTGAGAGAGTGGCACGGACTCATATACTACCAAATGTAAAATAGATAGTTAGTGGGAAGCAGCCGCATAGCACAGGGAGATCAGCTCAGTGTGGTGTGACCAGCTAGAGGGGTGGGATCGGGAGGGTGGGAGGGAGATGCAAGAGGGAGGAGATATGGGGATATATGTATATGTATAGCTGATTCACTTTGTTATAAAGCAGAAACTAACACACCATTGTCAAGCAATTATACTCCAATAAAGATGTTTAAAACAAAACCAAAAAAACTGAGATGGAAAGAGAAAAGCATTTTGGGCAAAGGTGAATACATATGAAAAAAATGGAATCAGGAAAGCAATTGAACATCTAAGAAACAGTGCAAGTATATAATTTATTAGATTATAGAATTTGTAAGGAAAAGAGAAAAATTAGCATTTGAAAGGTTCTTTGGGAGCCCATTCTACTGTTCTGAAAGACTAGGCTTAAAAAGTTTAGTTTTCATTCTTTTTCTTTAATAAATGTATTTATTTGTTTATTTATTTGGTTGCATTGGGTGCTCATTGCTGCGCGCGGGCTTTCTGTAGTTGCGGCGAGCGGGGCTACTCTTCATTGTGGTGCGCGGGCTTCTCATTGCGGTGGCTTCTCTTGTTGCGGAGCATGGGCTCTAGGCTCGCGGGCTTCAGTAGTCGTGGCATGCGGGCTCAGTAGTTGTGGTGCATGGACTTAGCTGCTCCACGGCATGTGGGGTCTTCCTGGACCAGGGCTTGAACCCGTGTCCCCTGCGACGGCAGGCAGATTCTTAACCACTGCGCCACCACGGAAGCCCCTCTTGTTTCCTGTTCTTGTTCTATGTTATTTTGCTTATTTTATATACTCAACAATAATTTGGAAGACAGATATCTAGTTTTAAAATTCTTTTCGAGTTTCATTTTTTGGTAGCTTTTTTCCATTGTGGTAAAATATACATAAAATTTACCATTTCAAACATTTTTAAGTATACAAGTTAAGGCATTAAGTATATTCACATTGTTGGGCAACCATCACACCATCCATCTCCAGAATTAACTCATTTTCCCAAATGGAAACTCTGTACCTATTAAACAATAACTCCCTTTTCCTCCTCCTCCAACCCTTTTGTGACTGGCTTGTATTACTTAGCACAATGCCTTCAAAGTCCATCCACAGTGTAGCATGTGTCAGAAATTCACTCCTTTTTAAGGCTGAATAATATTCTATTGTATGTATGTATCACATTGTATTGATCCATTCATCAGGTGGTAGACATCTGGATTGTTCTCACCCTTTGGCTATTGTTAATAATGCTGCTATGAACCTGGGTGTTCAAAATCTGTTCAAATCCCTGCTTTCGATTCTTTTGGGTATATACTTAGAAGAAGAATTGCTAGATCATATAGTAATTCTATGTTTCATTTTTTGAGGAACCACTACACTGTTTTCCACGGTGGCTATACCATTTTACATTCCCATCAGCAATACACAAGAGTTCCAATTTCACCATATCCCTGCCAACCCTTGCTCTTTTTTATTTCATAAAAGCCATCCTAATGGGTATGAAGTGGTATCTCTTTGTAGTTTTTATTTACATTTCCTTCATGACTAATGAAGTAAAACATCTTTTCACGTTCTTTTTGGCCATCTGTATCTTTCCTGGAGAAATGTCTCTTCAGATTCTGTACTCATTTAAAAATTAGATTGCTTTTTGCTGTTGTTGAACTGTAAGAGTTCTTCATATATTATGGATAGTCATCTCTCATCAGATATATGAATTGCAAATGTTTTTCCCAATTCTGTGTGCAACCTTTTTACTATGTTGATGGTGTTTTTTTTTTTTTTTTTTTTTTGGTGCACACAAGTTTTAAATTTTAATCAAGTCAAATTTATTTTTTATGAAAACTTCTTTAACCTATCTGATCACCAAGTCATGAATAAAATGACAGCTCTTTAGTCAAAAAGACAAAAAAATACAATTGTTTTTTCTTTTCATGCCTTTCATTCCAAAATTAACTTTTGGCATTTTTTTTTCCACCTTGTAACTAAATTTGCTATTTAGATGAGTGTTGTGTCAAACTGACTTCAAAGTTCACCACTGATCACTTTCAGCATTGCTTCATTTCTCTGTAATGAATTCTTCATTTTGATTCATCTCTTCAGCTGGGTGAGTCTTCAAGTGAATTTTTCAAGAAGGTACAGAGGTTGAATATACTTTCTAGCTGCTGTGTACTTGTGAAAATGTCTTTTCATTGTCATAGTGCTTAATGAAAATGCACTGGGTCCATAAATCCTTGAATTATATAATTTCCCCAATAAATACAGATTTGGTTCCATTATTTTTACATTTAGTATTTTAAATAAGCCTGATATCAGACTAAATTTTCTTCTCTTAACTTTTTTTTTTAAATTGTTTATTTATGGGATTTTCTTCTATTTATTTTGACTCAAAAATCTTTTTCTGATATGTGTCTCAGTCTCTGATTTTTCCCTGGATTTTTATGGCAACTTTCAATCTGCATACAGTGTTCCCCTTTTCAGGAGGAGGATGTTTTATTCAATTAAGTGTTTGAATATTACTTTCTTCCTCAGCTGCAGATATAATTCTTGGTTTGGTTTACTTAGCTATGTTTCTTATGTCTCTCATCATCTTTCACAGCATTTTCATTTTCTTCTCCTTTTTCCTCTGTAATTTTGCAGACTCTCAGATTTGTCCTCATCACTAATTTAACTTCCTTCATGTTAATTCCACCCTTTCTTGCCTGCAAAATGTATTTTAAATCTGTTACCAAATCTTTACAGTTTTAGGCAGTCTTTTCCTTCATATGTTCATTCCTGCCCACCCCCCCCCCCACACACACACACACTTTTTTTCTAAATTGAGACAAAACATGAAATTCACCATTTAAGGGTTCTGCCGCGGAGACACGTGAAGGTCGGTGACTTGGTGCGGAGTTTGTCTCGGCACGCGTGGCCGCGCTGGGATGGCGTCCTCCTCGTCTTCCTCCGCAGCGGGTTTGGGCTTGGTCGACCCGCAGCTGCAGCATTGCACGGAGGTAGAGACTCAGAAGCAGCGCTTCCAGCAGCTGGTGCACCAGATGACGGAACTTTGTTGGGAAATGTGCATGGACAAGCCTGGGCCAAAGTTGGACAGTCGGGCTGAGGCTTGTTTTGTGAACTGCGTTGAGCGCTTCATTGATACAAGCCAATTCATCTAGAATCGACTGGAACAGACCCAGAAATCCAAGCCAGTCTTCTCAGAAAGCCTTTCTGACTGACCTGAGTATTACCTCTCTGGAAAAGGAAGGTAGTTCAAGAAATGAAGAGCAGTTGATGGGATGGTTGAAGAAAAGGCTGTGGGGGGATCGGCTCCCACCTTTGTCACTCTTGGGACATCCTGTCATCTGAGAATGAATAAAGACCGATTTTTGTGTGTGGGGGTGGTTTGAGGGTCAAATGTGTTTGGGGTTGTGTTTTTTAATGCTAATCTTGGGAAAACAATTGACAGATGAATGGAAAACTCTACTAGGTGTATGTTACTGTATGTGGGACGATGCTTTCCTCATAGTCCCATTAACTGCTTCCTATAATTTTAATAGTGGAACTGCTCTATAATTTGATATGTGGGACCACATAGGTAATAATCTGTTATTTGTGTGGATTCCTTTCAGATTTCTGGAGAGATCGATATACATCTTTGTGTCTCTCAGAAAGGGCAGCAGTGGGGGAAAGAGTAATTTGGTACTTGACTGTAGGCCTCCTTATCTAGTGTTTGATTATCAGTGCTGGAAAAAAAATGTATGGAGTATTCATACAGTACATTTCACTTTTCTAGATTATCTCCCTCCCTTATACTGTGATTCACTTAAATTTCTATATATAAAGTACAGTCTTGAGCTAGTACAGGTAGCCTGAGAGTCTAGAGGACTTTAGTTAAAGGAATCTAGCCAGCGAACATAATTCTCATACTAAACTGCCACAAGGAAGACGTTAACTTACCCTGTATGTCAGGGTCCAAAAAAATTTAAAGATGTGCCTAAATGAAAAAATAAGTTATAAAGATTTAGGCCAGTCAAAAACTAACAGCAGTTTCAGGTAGAGGTGCATGCCTAACGTAAACCAGCATAGTTTCCATTTACTGCGTTCTTTTCATCACTGAAATAAAAACTTCTACAAGATTCAAAAAAAAAAATTCACCGATTAAAGTAAGTGTACAATTCACTAGTTCTTAGTATTTTCACAACCAATATTGCTATCTAATTCCAGAACATTTTTGTCACGCCCCCACAAAGAAATCTTGTATATGTTAGCTGTTACTCCCTATTTTCCCCTCCCCAACAT
The DNA here is from genome assembly GCF_028023285.1 of Balaenoptera ricei. NCBI lineage: Eukaryota > Metazoa > Chordata > Mammalia > Artiodactyla > Balaenopteridae > Balaenoptera > Balaenoptera ricei. Next base: position 37,688,262 of record NC_082651.1, read on the forward strand.
CCCCTGGCATCCACTAATCTACTTTCTGTCTATATGGATTTGCTCATTCTGGACATTTCATATACATGGAATTATACAATATATGACCGTTTGCTATTGGCTTGAAATATTTCTCCGTTTAATAGTGTCAGTTTTTCGGACTTCCCTGGTGGTACAGTGGTTAAGAATCCGCCTGCCAATGCAGGGGACACGGGCTCGAGCCCTGGTCTGGGAAGATCTCACATGCCGCGGAGCAACTAAGCCCGCGCGCCAAAACTACTGAGCCTGCGCTCTAGAGCCCAAGAGCCACAACTACTGAAGCCCATGCACTTAGAGCCCGTGCTCCTCAACAAGAGAAGCCAGCACAATGAGAAGCCCGCGCACCACAACAAAGAGTAGCCCCTGCTCGCCACAGCTAGAGAAAACTCGCGCGCGGCAACGAAGACCCAGCGCAGCCAAAAATAAAAATACAAATAAATAAATAAATAAATTTATTTATTTATTTAAAAAAATAGTGTCAGGTTTTTTCATTTTAATTCTGTTAGTTTTTCTTTATGTATTTGGGACTTGCTTATACTGCATTTGTCTTTTAAGTCATATAGGAGAAAAACTGACTTACAAACAAAAATACATTTATACTGTCTTTTGTATTTACTTATGTAGTTACCTTTAGTACTTTTTTCATGTGGATTTAAGTTACTGTCTGGTGTTCACCATTCCATCTTGAAAAAAATCTCTTTAGTATTTTCTGTGGGTCAGTTTGCTAGCAGTGGAGTCTTTCAACTGTTGTTTATCTGAGAATGTCTTCATCTCTCCTTCATTTCTGAAGGGTAGTTTTGCTAGGTACAGAATACTTGGTAGGCAGGTTCTTTTCCTCAGCTCTTTGCATATGTCATTGCAATGCCTTCTGGCCTCTATGGTTTCTGATGAAAAATCAGCAATTAGTTTTATTGAAGATTCTTTGTACATGATAACTCCGCTCTTGCTGCTTTAACACTGTCTTTGTCATTTGATGGTTTATGATGTATGTAGATGTGGCTCTCTTTGACTGTATCATGCTTGGACTTCCTTGAGCTTTTGGGATGTGCAGATTAACAGCAGTCATCAAATTTGTGAAATTTTAGGCCATTATTTCTCCAAATACTCCTTCAGTCTCTTTTTCTGTCTCTTCATCTGGAACTCCCATTATGTGTATAATAGGATGCTTGAAGGTGTCCCATAGGACTCTGAGATTCTGTTAATTTCTCTTCATTCTTTTTTCTTTCTGTTTCTCACACTGGATAATCTCAATTGGCCTATCTTCAAGTTCACTGACTCATACTTCTGCCTGTTCAAATCTGATACTGAGCTTTCTCCAGTCAATTTTTTATTTTAGTTATTGTACTTTTCAACTACAGATCTTCTATTTGGTTCTTTTTTGTAATTTCTCTTTATTGATATTCTCTATTTGGTAAGACACTGTTCTTATACTTCTTTTTTTTTTTTTAAACATCTTTATTGAAGTATAATTGCTTCACAATTGTGTGTTAGTTTCTGCTTTATAACAAAGTGAATCAGCTACAGATATACACACGTTTCCATATCTCCTCCCTTCCGCATCTCCCTCCCTCCCACCCTCCCCATCCCACCCCCCCCCCCCAAGGTGGTCACAAAGCACCGTGCTGATCTCCCTGTGCTATGCGGCTGCTTCCCACTAGCTATCTATTTTACATTTGGTAGTGTATATATGTCCATGACACTCTCTCATCCTGTCGCATCTCACCCCTCCCCCTCCCCATATCCTCAAGTCCATTCTTTAGTAGGTCTGTGTCTTTATTCCCATCTTGCCACTAGGTTCTTCATGGCCCTTTTTTTTCCCCTTAGATTCCATATATATGTGTTAGCATACTGTATTTTTTTTTCTCTTTCTGACTTACTTCACTCTGTATGACAGACTCTAACTCCATCCACCTCATTACAAATACCTCCATTTCATTTCTTTTTATGGCTGAGTAATATTCCACTGTATATATGTGCCACATCTTCTTTATCCATTCATCCGATGATGGACACTTAGGTTGCTTCCATGTCCTGGCTATTGTAAATAGAGCTGCAATGAACATTTTGGTACATGACTCTTTTTGAATTATGGTTTTCTCAGGGTATATGCCCAGAAGTGGGATTGCTGGGTCGTATGGTAGTTCTATTTGTAGTTTTTTAAGGAACCTCCATACTGTCCTCCATAGTGGCTGTATCAATTTACATTCCCACCAACAGTGCAAGAGTGCTCCCTTTTCTCCACACCCTCTCCAGCATTTATTGTTTCTAGATTTTTTGATGATGGCCATTCTGACCGGTGTGAGATGATACCTCATTGTAGTTTTGATTTGCATTTCTCTAATGATTAATGATGTTGAGCATGCTTTCATGTGTCTGTTGGCCATCTGTATATCTTCTTTGGAGAAATGTCTATTTAGGTCTTCTGCCCATTTTTGGATTGGGTTGTTTGTTTTTTTGTTATTGAGCTGCATGAGCTGCTTGTAAATCTCGGAGATTAATCCTTTGTCAGTTGCTTCATTTGCAAATATTTTCTCCCATTCTGAGGGTTGTCTTTTGGTCTTGTTTATGGTTTCCTTTGCTGTGCAAAAGCTTTTAAGTTTCATTAGGTCCCATTTGTTTATTTGTGTTCTTATTTCCATTTCTCTAGGATCTGGGTCAAAAAGGATCTTGCTGTGATTTATGTCATAGAGTGTTCTGCCTATGTTTTCCTCTAAGAGTTTGATAGTGTCTGGCCTTACACTTAGGTCTTTAATCCATTTTGAGTTTATTTTTGTGTATGGTGTCAGGGAGTGTTCTAATTTCATACTTTTACATGTACCTGTCCAATTTTCCCAGCACCACTTATTAAAGAGGCTGTCTTTTCTCCACTGTATATGCTTGCCTCCTTTATCAAAGATAAGGTGACCATATGTGCGTGGGTTTATCTCTGGGCTTTCTATCCTGTTCCATTGATCTATATTTCTGTTTTTGTGCCAGTACCAAACTGTCTTGATTACTGTAGCTTTGTAATATAGTCTGAAGTCAGGGAGCCTGATTCCTCCAGCTCCATTTTTCGTTCTCAAGATTGCTTTGGCTATTCGGGGTCTTTTGTGTCTCCATAGAAATTGTGAAATTTTTGGTTCTAGTTCTGTGAAAAATGCCAGTGGTAGTTTGATAGGGATTGCATTGAATCTGTAGATTTCTTTGGGTAGTAGAGTCATTTTCACAATGTTGATTCTTCCAATCCAAGAACATGGTATATCTCTCCATCTATTTGTATCATCTTTAATTTCTTTCATCAGTGTCCTATAATTTTCGGCATACAGGTCTTTTGTCTCCTTAGGTAGGTTTATTCCTAGATATTTTATTCTTTTTGTTGCAATGGTAAACGGGAGTGTTCTCTTAATTTCACTTTCAGATTTTTCATCATTAGTATATAGGAAGGCAAGAGATTTCTGTGCATTAATTTTGTATCCTGCTACTTTACCAAATTCATTGATTAGCTCTAGTAGTTTTCTGGTGCCAGTTTTAGGATTCTCTATGTATAGTATCATGTCATCTGCAAACAGTGACAGCTTTACTTCTTCTTTTCCGATTTGGATTCCTTTTATTTCTTTTTCTTCTCTGATTGCTGTGGCTAAAACTTCCAAAACTATGTTGAATAATAGTGGTGAGAGTGGGCAACCTTGTCTTGTTCCTGATCTTAGTGGAAATGGTTTCAGTTTTTCACCATTGAGGACAATGTTGGCTGTGGGTTTGTCATATATGGCCTTTATTATGTTGAGGAAAGTTCCCTCTATGCCTACTTTCTGCAGGGCTTTTATCATAAATGGGTGTTGAATTTTGTCGAAAGCTTTCTCTGCATCTATTGAGATGATCATATGGTTTTTCTCCTTCAATTTGTTAATATGATGTATTCACGTTGATTGATTTGCGTATATTGAAGAATCCTTGCATTCCTGGAATAAACCCCACTTGATCATGGTGTATGATCCTTTTAATGTGCTGTTGGATTCTGTTTGCTAGTATTTTGTTGAGGATTTTTGCATCTATGTTCATCAGTGATATTGGCCTGTAGTTTTCTTTCTTTGTGACATCTTTGTCTGGTTTTGGTATCAGGGTGATGGTGGCCTCGTAGAATGAGTTGGGGAGTGTTCCTCCCTCTGCAATATTTTGGAAGAGTTTGAGAAGGATAGGTGTTAGCTCTTCTCTAAATGTTTGATAGAATTCGCCTGTGAAGCCATCTGGTCCTGGGCTTTTGTTTGTTGGAAGATTTTTAATCACAGTTTCAATTTCAGTGCTTGTGATCGGTCTGTTCATATTTTCTATTTCTTCCTGGTTCAGTCTCGGTGGGTTGTGCATTTCTAAGCATCTGTCCATTTCTTCCAGGTTGTCCATTTTATTGGCATAGAGTTGCTTGTAGTAATCTCTCATGATCGTTTGTATTTCTGCAGTGTCAGTGGTTACTTCTCCTTTTTCATTTCTAATTCTATTGATTTGAGTCTTCTCCCTTTTTCTCTTGATGAGTCTGGCTAATGGTTTATCAATTTTGTTTATCTTCTCGAAGAACCAGCTTTTAGTTTCATTGATTTTTGCTATTGTTTCCTTCATTTCTTTTTCATTTATTTCTGATCTGATCTTTATGATTTCTTTCCTTCTGCTAGCTTTGGGGTTTTTTTGTTCTTCTTTCTCTAATTGCTTTAGGTGCAAGGTTAGGTTGTTTATTCGAGATGTTTCCTGTTTCTTGATGTAGGCTTCTATTGCTATAAACTTCCCTCTTAGCACTGCTTTTGCTGCGTCCCATAGGTTTTGGGTCGTCGTGTCTCCATTGTCATTTGTTTCTAGGTATTTTTTGATTTCCCCTTTGATTTCTTCAGTGATCACTTCGTTAATAAGTAGTGTATTGTGTAGCCTCCATGTGTTTGTATTTTTTACAGACCTTTTCCTGTAATTGATATCTAGTCTCATAGCGTTGTGGTCAGAAAAGATACTTGATACGATTTCAATTTTCTTAAATTTACCAAGGCTTGTTTTGTGACCCAAGATATGATCTATCCTGGAGAATGTTCCATGAGCACTTGAGAAAAATGTGTATTCTGTTGTTTTTGGGTGGAATGTCCTATAAATATCAATTAAGTCCATCTTGTTTAATGTATCATTTAAAGCTCGTGTTTCCTTATTTATTTTCATTTTGGATGATCTGTCCATTGGTGAAAGTGGGGTGTTAAAGTCCCCTACTATGATTGTGTTGCTGTCGATTTCCCCTTTTATGGCTGTTAGTATTTGCCTTATGTACTGAGGTGCTCCTATGTTGGGTGCATAAATGTTTACAATTGTTATATCTTCTTCTTGGATCGATCCCTTGATCATTATATAGTGTCCTTCTTTGTCTCTTGTAATAGTCTTTATTTTAAAGTCTATTTTGTCTGATATGAGAATTGCTACTCCAGCTTTCTTTTGATTTCCATTTGCATGGAATATCTTTTTCCATCCCCTCACTTTCAGTCTGTATGTGTCTCTAGGTCTGAAGTGGGTCTCTTGTAGACAGCATATATATGGGTCTTGCTTTTGTATCCATTCAGCCAGTCTGTGTCTTTTGGTGGGAGCATTTAATCCATTTATATTTAAGGTAATTATTGATATGTATGTTCCTATTCCCATTTTCTTAAATAGTTTATGTTTGTTATTGTAGGTGTTTTCCTTCTCTTGTGTTTCTTGCCTAGAGAAGTTCCTTTAGCATTTGTTGTAAAGCTGGTTTGGTGGTGCTGAACTCTCTCAGCTTTTGCTTGTCTGTAAAGGTTTTCATTTCTCCATCGAATCTGAATGAGATCCTTGCTGGGTAGAGTAACCTTGGTTGTAGGTTTTTCTCCTTCATGACTTTAAGTATATCCTGCCACTCCCTTCTGGCTTGCAGAGTTTCTGCTGAAAGAGCAGATGTTAACCTTATGGGGATTCCCTTGTGTGTTATTTGTTGTTTTTCCCTTGCTGCTCTTAATATGCTTTCTTTATATTTAATTTTTGATAGTTTGATTAATATGTGTCTTGGCATGTTTCTCCTTGGATTTATCCTGTATGGGACTCTCTGTGCTTCCAGGACTTGATTAACTATTTCCTTTCCCATATTAGGGAAGTTTTCAACTATAATCTCTTCAAATATTTTCTCAGTCCCTTTCTTTTTCTCTTCTTCTTCTGGGACCCCTATAATTCGAATGTTGGTGCGTTTAATGTTGTCCCAGAGGTCTCTGAGACTGTCCTCAGTTCTTTTCATTCTTTTTTCTTTATTCTGCTCTGCAGTAGTTATTTCCACTATTTAATCTTCCAGGTCACTTATCTGTTCTTCTGCCTCAGTTATTCTGCTATTGATCCCGTCTAGAGTATTTTTAATTTCATTTATTGTGTTTTTCATCGTTGCTTGGTTCCTCTCTAGTTCTTCTACATCCTTGTTAAATGTTTCTTGCATTTTGTCTATTCTATTTCCAAGATTTTGGATCATCTTTACTATCATTATTCTGAATTCTTTTTCAGGTAGACTGCCTATTTCCTCTTCATCTGTTAGGTCTGGTGTGTTTTGACCCTGCTCCTTCACCTGCTGTGTGGTTTTTTGTCTTCTCATTTTGCTTATCTTACTGTGTTTGGGGTCTCCTTTTCACAGGCTGCAGGTTCGTAGTTCCCGTTGCTTTTGGTATCTGTCCCCAGTGGCTAAGGTTGGTTCAGTGGGTTGTGTAGGCTTCCTGGTGGAGGGGACTAGTGCCTGTGTTCTGGTGGATGAGGTTGGATTTTGTCTTTCTGGTGGGCACGTCCACGTCTGGTGGTGTGTTTTGGGGTGTCTGTGGCCTTATTATGATTTTAGGCAGCCTCTCTGCTAATGGATGGGGCTGTATTCCTGTCTTGCTAGTTGTTTGGCATAGGGTGTCCAGCACTGTAGCTTGCTGGTCGTTGAGTTAAGCTGGGTCTTGATGTTGAGATGGAGGTCTCTGAGAGATTTTCACCGTTTGATGTTACGTGGAGAAGGGAGGTCTCTTGTGGACCAGTGTCCTGAAGTTGGCTCTCCCACCTCAGAGGCACAGCCCTGATGCCTGGCTGGAGCACCAAGAGCCTTTCGTCCACATGGCTCAGAATAAAAAGGAGAAAAAAATAGAAAGAAAGAAAGAAAGAGGATAAAATAAAATAAAATAAAGCTATTATAATAAAAAATAAGAAAAAAAATTAAGAATAAATGTATTCAGAAAAAAATTTTTTTTTAATTTTTAAAAATAGATTTATTAATTTTTTGTAGTAAAAAATAAGAAAAAAATTATTAAGAAAAAAATTTATTAAGAAAAAATGTTTAATTTTTTAAAATAAAAAATATGAAAAAACTTATTAAAAAATTTTTTTAATTTCTAAAAATAGAAAATAAGGGAAAAATTATTAAGAAAACATTTATTAGGAAAAAAATTTTTTTTGAGTGAACAAAAAAACAAACAAAGAAAAAAAACATGGACGGACCTAACCCTAGGACTAATGGTGAAAGCAAAGCTATACAGACAAAATCTCACCCAGAAGCATACACATATACACTCACAAAAAAAGGAAAAGGGGAAAAATTAATATATTCTGCTCCCAAAGTCCACCTCTTGAATTTGGGATGATTCATTGTCTATTCAGGTATTCAACAGATGCAGGCACATCAAGTTGTTTGTGGAGCTTTAACCCACTGCTTCTGAGGCTGCTGGGAGAGACTTCCCTTTCTCTTCTTTGTTCGTACAGCTCCCGGAGTTCAGCTTTGGATTTGGACCCGCCTCTGCGTGTAGGTCGCCTGAGGGCGTCTGTTCCCCGCCCAGACAGGACAGGGTTAAAGAAGCAGCTGCTTCGGGAGCTCTGGCTCACTCAGGCCGGGGGGAGGGAGCGGTATGGAGGAGGCGGGGCAAGCCTGCGGCAGCAGAGGCCGGCGTGACGTGGCACCAGCCTGAGGCGCGCCGTGCATTCTCCCGGGGAAGTTGTCCCTGGATCACGGGACCCTGGCAGTGGCGAGCTGCACAGGCTCCCGGGATGGGCGGTGTGTAGAGTGACCTGTGCTCGCACACAGGCTTCTTGGTGGCGGCAGCAGCAGCCTTAGCGTCTCCCGCCCGTCTCTGGGGTCCACGCTGATAACCGCGGCTCACGCCCGTCTCTGGGGTCCGCGCTGTTAGCCGCGGCTCGCGCCCGCCTCTGGGGTCCGCGCTTATAGCCGCGGCTCGCGCCCGTCTCTGGAGCTCGTTTAGGCGGCGCTCTGAATCCCCTCTCCTTGCGCGCCACGAAACAAAGAGGCAAGAAAAAGTCTCTTGCCTCTTTGGCAGCTGCAGACTTTTCCCCGGACTCCCTCTCGGCTAGCACCGAAGCCCGAGCCTCAGCTCCCAGCCCCCACCCGCCCCAGCGGCTGAGCAGACAAGCCTCTCGGGCTGGTGAGTGCCACTCAGCACCGCTCCTCCGTGTGGGAATCTCTCCGCTTTGCCCTCTGCACCCCTGTGGCTGCGCTCTCCTCCGTGGCTCCGAAGCTTCCCCCCTCTGCCACCCACAGTCTCTGCCCGTGAAGGGGCTTCCTAGTGTGTGGAAACCTTTCCTCCTTCACAGCTCCCTCCCACTGGTGCAGGTCCTGTCCCTATTCTTTTGTCTCTGTTTTTTCTTTTTTCTTTTGCCCTACCCAAGTACGTGGGGAGTCTCTTGCCTTTTGGGAGTTCTGACGTCTTCTGCCAGCGTTCAGTGGGTGTTCTGTAGGAGCAGTTCCACGTGTAGATGTATTTCTACTGTATCTGTGGGAAGGAAGGTGATCTCCTCGTCTTACTCTTCCGCCATCTTGCCCCTCTCCCTATACTTCTTTAGACATGGTTTCATTTAGTTCTTTGAACATATTTTAAATAGCTATTTTAACATCTTCATTTAGTAAGTCCAATGTCTGAGATTCCTCACAGACAGTTTCTAAACTTTTGTATGGTCCATATATTTTGTTTTTACTTTGAATTTCCATATCTTGTAACTTTTTGTTGAAAACTCGACATCTTAAAAAATATAATGTGACAACCCTGGAAATCAGAGTCTACTACCTCCCTACAGTTTCCTGCTGTTGCTTTACGCTGTTTTTTTTTTTAAGTAACTTTTCTGAACAAATTCTATGAAGTCTACTGAAGCTGCCACTCAACTAGCTTAGTGGTCAGCTAATGCCTAGATGGAGGTATCCTTAAACATCTAGAAACAATAAATCTCCCAGTCTTTGCCGAGGGACTACGTGCACATAGCCATCAACGCTGAGGGCAGGGAGTTATCAATTCTGCCTTAGCCTTCCCTTTCTTCTTGCCCAGAGCCTCAAGGGCAGCCAAAGGTAAAGGGTAGGCCCCTCTCAGATCTTTCCTGAGCATGCACTCAGGCCTGTGCACACTTGTGGTCTTCTAGAGTCCTAGGAATATATCAATGCTTTTCAAAATATCTATGGACATCTCATCCTCAGTTTTTCCGTTAAAGCTTTTGGTTAGTCTATTGTTTGTCTAAAGTGTTATCCACTGCCTCCTGCATTGTGACATTAAAACAGTTGCCTGGGGACTTCCCTGGTGGTCTAGGGGGTAAGACTCCGGGCTCCCAATGCAGGGGCCCCGGGATCGATCCCTGGTCAGGGAACTAGGTCCTGCAACTAAGGAGTCCGCATGCCGCAACGAAGATCCTGAGTGGTGCAACTAAGACCCGGCGCAGCCAAAATAAATAAATAAAATAAATAAATATTTAAGAAACTAAAATAAAACACTTGCCTGTAAGTGTTTTTTGACAAACACCTCACACATAGACACAGAGGCTCATACGCACTGGATAGCTCTGAGTAAGGTCAAATAAAGATAAGCCTTTTGAGTGGAGTCTTCCAGAGAGCCATCAGACAGATCAAATACTGACAATTCTTTGGGAATGAAATTGTGAAAGAGGTCCAGCTCTGTTCTGCTCCCTCCAGTCCTGGGAATGCAGGCTGATATTTTTCAAGGTTATCACTGAGCTGAGTGTGGCAATGAGAATAGGGCAAGGTAAAATGCCACAAGCTTACTATTCTTATCAAGGTTCAGCCATTTTTCTTGAATAAATGCTTACTACAAAAGCTACAAGCCTTTGGTTAATTTCGAGTTTTGGAAAAGTTTTCCATAAAGTTTTGCCAAAATTCTGTTGCTTTTATCACAGGGCAAAATGTTGGAGGTCTTTACTCCACCATTTTTTTCTGCTATTAACTCCTCACTTTGTTTTAAAAATCCCAACCAGTTCTCTCCCCATGGCTTTTTGCTCCTATTGACAGTACTAGTACACAAAATATTTAAATGTCTTTAAATGAATATAAAAATAACATCTATATTATATATTGGTATGAGGTATAAAATGGCTTACAAAAAAAAAGACATAGTACCTATCTTCACAGAACTTACTGTCAGATATAAATGAAATCCTGTTACTACTTCAGAGTGTTACTTGACCTAATGAGTAAATCTCTAACATCTATCTCTTTCTTTGCGAGGTTACCTTTGCCTTGTTTTTTTGTTTTTGTTTTGTTTTTAATTTATTTATTTTTATTTTTGGCTGTGTAGGGTCTTCGGTGCTGTGCACGGGCTTCCTCTAGTTGCGGCGAGCGGGGGTACATTTCGTTGCAGTGCGCGGGCTTCTCATTGCAGTGGCTTCTCTTGTTGTGGAGCACGGGCTCTAGGCATGCGGGCTTCAGTAGTCGTGGCTCGCAGGCTCTAAAGCGCAGGCTCAGTAGTTGTGGCGCACAGGCTTAGTTGCTCTGTGGCATGTGGGATCTTCCCGGACCAGGGCTGGAACCCGTGTCCTCTGTATTGGCAGGCGGATTCTTAACCACTGCGCCACCAGGGAAGTCCCTTTGTTTTTGTCTCTAAAAGAATTTTATGAGTTCAATTGTTTACTCATTCTCAACTGAGGAGAAATTATTTGGTCCAAATATCTGCAATGGTTTATGACTTGCCCTTGGCCCCAAACTCTAGTTGGATCTTTCTAGTATCTATAGAATCACAACATACTAATAGACACTATCTATCAGAACAATTCCTAGGCTTTCATCTAGATCAGCTCTACTGGTCTAAGAAACTATTATTTTCTACTGTCAACTCCCTCACTCTCAGAATAGATGCAGAACATGATAAATGACAACCTCAAGTATATATAGCCAACAGATCTCTTCTTGTCTAACTGATGCATTCAGTACTTTATTTATACGGACAGTATTTCTCAGGATACAGTGTACCATCCCTGAGTCATTTCCTCTTCCCACTACTGTCCAATTTTTCTCAAAGTTAATGTCTCCAAAGGGAAGAGTTAGGATGTAAATGAATAGAAGTACACAGGAGGCCTCAAAAAATACTGGAACACCTGATTAGACTTCTATTGGTACATTCTGTCTTCTGAACTAGGGGGCTGAAAGTGAGACTGAGATAAAAGATTTTCCTACCTACAATCAATTAAGTAAGCTTGTTTTATGTCTCGTAGCCACTAAGTGAGTTTTTAAAATCATAGCCATGCAGGTAGTGAAAATTTCTTCCAGTTCCTGGTTATAGGCTTCATAATCAATCCTAACATATGAGCATTTTGTGGTTCTTTTTTTCAGTGGCATCACAGTGGGAAATCAGGAGCAATTATATCGGGGCTTTAACTCAGTTACCATTAGATACTAGTTGGGTCCTCTTAAAATTAACAGAAAATCTGCGTAAGACCAGGGACAACTACTTTCTTTTTAATTTCTACACCTATAAAGATGTCTATTGACAAATCATGAACAATTTATATCTAAACTGAACCAAGTCAACTCCTGTGGACCAATCAATATGTTATCCCAACAATCAAAACCCCGCACCATACCAACTCCGTATCCTTATAATTTTCCACAGAAAATATTTATTCAGTTCCTCCACAGGATGCTATTCATTTTCTAAATCTGCAGTTCTATTGTGGTGATCTCACAGGGATGTTGTGGGATATTTTAAAATTCTAGAGAAAGAGTGATATGTAATATCTGGTGTACAGGACAAAAACTAATCGCTAAAGATAGTTTAAAGTTTCAACATTAGATACTGCTACATTCCTTTCAATGCTGCTGTCTGTATCTCTGCAGAGTTGGATTTTTGACGGTTTCTGTAACAAAAGCAATAAATGAGGGTGGTTGTGTCCAATCTCATCTCAAGGTTTGAGAAACTGTGCCCTAATAGCCACACATATCTCGTTAGCAAGTAATTATGCATATTTCTGAACAAAGTAAAATGTTTTCTTTCAAACACAAAACGAAAAATATTTTTGCTTATTAAGCTGTAAGATCAAAACGCTAAGTATTTTTATACCCTAATAACATAATAGCTTAGTGTCTGAAAAAATACTTCATGTATTTATATGCTGCTGATGATTTATATCCCCACGATGATGAGAAAAGAAATCACCCAAACACTAAGGTGACTGTGAACAGAGAAAACTTGGAAACCTTTGTCCTAGATGGAGTCCACTAACCCAAACAAGTAACTGTTCATACAATTTTCTTCAAATATTTATCAAATGTTTGAGTGTACACAATACATCTGACCAAATAACTCACCTATCTGAACCAGAGCCTGTGTCATGAAAATCTCCATGTTTCACTTAAAGATTAAAGAGCACTGAGCTTTCATATGTCATCCAGAATTAAACAGCCAATCCACAAATAAAATTTCAAAAAATAAAATTTTGAATAATTTCTGCATAATACCTGAGTGTGAGCTCTCAATGGTGGTGTCTGACTTGGAATCCAGAGATGAAGGAATTTGTCTTAATTGGGGAACATAGTACATCTTTGTACTACCAGAAGGCTTATATGGCAACAGTAAAGGCTGGCCTAAGGACATAAAGATCAGAATAATTAATAAGAAAACATTTATTAATTAACTGAACAAATATTAAGCACCTTTAATGTGCCAAGCAGTGGTCAAGATTCTTGGAATGTATCAGTAAACTAGCATTCTAGAAGAGGGAGATAGACAGTGAACAATTAGCATACTAAATAAGTAAATCATCTAGTATTTTTATAAATTATTAGTGACATAAAAAATTAGAAAATACTGGGACTTCCCTGGTGGTGCAGTGGGTTAAGAATCTGCCTGCCAATGCAGGGGACAGGGGTTCGATACCTGGTCTGGGAAGATCTCACATGCTGTGGAGCAACTAAGCCTGTGCACCACAACTACTGAGCCTGCGTGCCACAACTACCAAAGCCCGCCCGCCCTAGAGCCCGAGCGCCACAACTACTGAGCCCATGTGCCGCAACTACTGAAGCCCACGTGCTCTAGGGCCCTTGTGCTGCGAGTACTGAGCCCTCGTGCTGCAACTACTGAAACCTGTGCGCCTAGAGCCCACGCTCTGCAACAGGAGAAGCCACCACAATAAGAAACCCATGCACCACAACGAAGAGTAGCCCCTACTCACCACAGCTAGGGAAAGCCCGTGTGCAGCAACAAAGACCCAAAACAGCCACTCCCCCCCCAAAAATTAGAAAATGCTGAGGAAGATTAGAAGTATTTGGGAAATTGCAGCAGGATGCAGTTTAAATAGAGTGGTAAGGGTAGGATTCATTGAGAAGACGACTTCTTAGCAATCTATTCCATATTTAGATGGCTCTAACTAAGAAACACTTTATCTTATATTGAACCCAAACCTGGTCGTTGTTAACCCCTACTACTGATCTTTGAAGGTTCTCCCTCCAGAGTCATAGAAAGTAAATCTAATTCTCTTCTATGTGGCAGATTTTCAAAATAAGTTTCCCATTAAAAAAGTATAACTTCTCAATATTAAAAAAATACACAGAAATAAAAAAGACAAAGTCTTACCACTCAAAGATAACTATTATTAATATTTTAATGTATTTCTACAGGTCTTTCCTCTGTATTTCTTATTTGTTTACATAGTTGTGTATAGTATGTATAATGTGGAATTCAGTTTTTCTACTTTACATTGATAATAAAATATTCATTTTATTTCCTATCTTCACATTTTTTATCATTCTACTACACATTAAGTGTATTTAACCCTTCTCATAATGTTAAAAATTTAGGCTGGATTAAATTTTCAATAATAAAGAATTCTGTAATAAAGACTTCCTGTTTATAGCATACCCATTCTCCCCTGCTGCCCCATTTCACATAAGTTTTCTGATTTCAGAGTGAAAAATTATGTCATTTATAAAGTTTCTTTTTTTTAAATACTAACTGCTAAAATTCTTTCTAAAATGTCTGTGACATGGTAGTAATTTGATTATTATAGAAGATGAAATCTTTTTCTTCTTCTTCTTATTTTTTTACTTCATTGGGTCTTCATTGCTGCACGCGGGCTTTCTCTAGTTGCGGTGTGGGGGGGCTACTGTTCGTTGTGGTGCGCGAGCTTCTCACTCTTCTCACTGCAGTGGCTTCTCTTGTTGTGGAGCACAGGCTCTAGGCACGCAGGCTTCAGTAGTTGTGGAGCATGGGCTCAGTAGTTGTGGCTCGCAGGCTCTAGAGCACAGGCTCAGTAGTTGTGGCACACGGGCTTAGTTGCTCTGCGGCATGTGGGATCTTCCCGGACCAGGGCTCGAACCCGTGTCCCCTGCACTGGCAGGTGGATTCTTAACCACTGCGCCACCAGGGAAGTCCCTGAAATCTTTTTCTATACACTTGTTTTTCTTTCATGATGTGGTAGAAACTCTCTCTCTCTCTCTGTAACAGCATTTTGATATTTAGCTGGGTACATACTGCTCATCTGTACACTGTATTTCCCAATCTCCCTTGCAGACATGTATGGACATATGACTAAGTCTGGGCCCATAGGTCAAGGGTGAGAATAATGTCTGCAACTTCCAGGCATCCCATTAAAACACTCCACTGGCTGCTGCTAAAATTTATCCTCCCCATTACTCTTCTTTTCCAGTATTTTCTTTATTAGTCTTCCGGAAAAAACTTAAGATCAATTAAACAAGTTCAAAAGAACAATTCCATTAGAATTTTGAGTAGAATTACATTAGAGTTTAAATTCATTTGGGAATAAATGACATCTTTAAATATTCAATTTTCCCATTCAGAAATATCCCATCCCTCCTTTTAGTCTACTCTCCTTTTCTATGCCTACACAAAGGATTAGTATTGCCATCACATGAGTCCTATAAAATTCTTGTTTAGGTTACTCCTCAGTATTCATGGGGTTGTACTGCTCATTCAAATAGAATTTTGTAGATAGCTACCACTTCTCCTGATTAAACACAACAGCTTCTTCAGTTTATCCTTATGGACCATGGTCTTCTCTTGCATCCTGTAATCACCTCTAGATGGACTCCTAGTTGCCCATGTCTAGTTTATAAAAATCAAAATACTCTAGACAGAGTCTGATAGTCCCAGAGTAGAATGAGATCTCCTTCATTCTGGACGCAATAACAACTTTTATATTACTTAGAATTGTGTTACCATCCTTGACCACTCCATCATTCTGATGATTTGACATGGAATCCATATTACTAGTACCCTGCTTCCAACCAAGGAACTGACTTCATAGTGAAGGAAATGAGACAACAGGCTGATGCCTAAAGGGAGTCACTGTTCTCCTCACAAGCCTGATCACCCACAGCTATGGTAAACTCAAAAACAAAAAAGCGAGTGAACAATTTACTGATAACTGTCATGGCACAAGCTGGGAGGCATCACTTTCTGAGGCTGGAATGCTAGCTTGCCAAATACGGCATGTGCTCAGAACCACATATGGCACTTGCCTATCCTACAGACAGAATGCATATATTTAGGAACAAAGGCAGAAGCCTTTAAAATCTTTTGCTTTCTATCTCTGTGACTCTGCTTTGTTTGATGGAAGATCTTAGAAATAAGGGAGGGGCACTTCTACCGGGAGACAGGAGCCATCTAGTCATTTTACATTCTTTATGTCACTGAAACAATACAGGGAATAGGATGCCATAGTGTTGACTAAAACTACAATTGACCTTAACTATCAGGGAGAAATAAGGTTACCTTAAAAGAAGAAAGTCAGTAGGAGTATGGCTTACACCTAGGGGACCACTTTACCAAGCCTGGTCATAGAAATTAACAAAAAATGACCTTAAACCTATGCAGGGCTAGCAAAGCCTTAGACTACTTAGGAATACTTGTACCAACCTATCAGGCAAAGCCCCAGCCAATGAGAACCTGGCTGAATTCAAGGAGAATGAAGAAATGTATAGAGGCTGGAAGAATTTAAATAACAGGAAAAATAGGCTGTAGCCTCTACTTCTCTTTGGACGTTGCTGTAGTCATTATTGTTAGAATATTGACTTAGTAGTTTTCTTCCTCCACCAGTGTATATAGAGCTTGGTGGTGATGGTTAAATTTACCATTTAGTTCAAAGTTTGCAGAAAATGGACAACAACAATTGGGCAGAATTACAATGGACCCAGAGCAAGAATGGCTACCATGTGGAGATGGAGAATTCAGAGGCAAGATAAGTGGCTTTTTGAAATTCTCAACAACTTTCTGTTTGGATGCAGAAGTCTTAAAGTTACTTTGGACTGCCTATCTCTGGGGGAAGAAGCGACTATTCAGCAAATAATGGTTGTTCCTGGGAGAGAAAGAAAGGACTGCAGAAGGGTAAAGAAGAAAGTCCAACCATAAACTTTATTCCTTCAAAAAACTTGCAAATGGAACTAAATATAAACATATAGCATATTACTCTTAATTTGTTAATTCAGAGCAGTGGACACATAGTCATAAATTCAACATGCTATTCTGTATACTTTTAAAATATTTTTAAAATTTTACTTCTGAATCCACAGAGTTAAAAATCTTTTATTATTAAACCAAATAATATTTCTCTTTTAAAGGAGTCCTTTCTACCAAGTACCTGTATGTAAAGGTAAGACCGTGAACTGTGGGCTCTATGTAGACCGATCCATTTGATGTCAGAAGAGGTATAAAATACACTTTCACAGTTGGATTTCCTCTCCTGTGCTCTGCCACCAACATGAAAACAGCATACCCAGAGTAGCCTGGGTTTCAGTACAAGGCATGTGGAACAGACCCAAACCGTTTTTGCATCCTGATGCCAAACTCCAACTGACTCATAAGCCCATGAGTGAGGAAAGCAAATGTCTGTTGTTATAAAGCACTGAGATTTTCGAGGTTCTTATACAGTATCACGGTGGCAATAGGTAACTGACACATTAAAGGTGTTCTGTGTGATATTGATTAGACTATACATTTGGGGGGCATAATTTTATATCACAATAAAAATGTATAAGAAATATAACCATCTCGGGTTTCCCTGATAGCGCAGTGGTTAAGAATCCGCCTGCCAATGCAGGGGACACGGGTGCCAGCCCTGGTCCGGGAAGATCCCCCATGCCGCGGAGCAACTAAGCCCATGTGCCACAACTACTGAGCCTGCGCTCTAGAGCCCGCGAGCCACAACTACTGAGCCCATGCACCGAAGCCCACGCGCCTAGAGCCCGTGCTCCACCACAAGAGAAGCCACCGCAATGAGAAGCCCGTGCACCGCAACGAAGAGTAGCCCCCGCTCGCCGCAACTAGAGAAAGGCTGCACGCAGCGATGAAGACCCAACACAGCCAAAAATAAAATAAATAAAAGTAAAAAAAAAAAAAAAAGAAAAGAAATATAACCATTTCAACATATAAATGTATTTATTCAAATTAAATTCAGTGCAATTTACATGTGGAACTAAGCAATTTTCTTTATACATTTAGGCATATTCCATTTATACCTACAGACAGATAAACTTTTTGCACAAGTAGGAAAACTTAAAATATATTTTGAATAGATTTGTACAAACTGTTGAATACTTTAAAATTAGTAACTGAAAGTTCCCACCCTCATTTGGAGGCAGAATGGGAACTTAACTTTCCAGTTACTGGTCTGAAAAAGAAAATAACTTGCTATAATTTTGAATGTTATATAGTATAAGCACTATAAAAATATCACTGTCATGATAGCATAGGAACACTCTAAATGTAGACCTTATGGTAGAAATTGCTAGCTGTTCACCAAAACTCTTTTCTTCTTCATCCTGGAAAGCACAGCTAAACTATTCCTAGTCAGTGGAAAGTGATGTGGGCCACACCTAGGCCTAGCCCATAAAAGCCTCCCAACATGTGCTCCTCCATGCTTTTCGTCCCTTCCAGTTGACTATGATGATGAATCCAGGGTTCCATGTTTTAAAGAAAGCAGAGTCACAGTCAACCTGGGTCCCTGCTCAACGTTTCTTGAGCAAGAAATAGACTGGTATTGTGTTTGCTATCTGTTCACTGTATCATGCAAAACAATACTAAAAGAAACAATGCCAAATAGTTATCTACCTCCCTAAAATTGAACCTCTATAGTTTTTATGTTTTCATGAACTACTTGCATTCTTATGACAAGTATTATGAGTTGAAAATACGTCAGCCACAAGTAGCATGAGTTTCACATAGGTTGTTAACTTCACTAGAAATTGAAGTAAAAACATAATAAATTATATTCTCTTCATAGCTATGTAAATAAAAGGTGTTTTAATCATGTACAACCTAATGCTTAAAATTAAAATTAGGTTTTCTAACTAGAAAGACCCAATCAAGAAATTTCTTAGTTAATGACACACAAAAGTTGGTAATGTGACCTAAAATTCTCTTACCATCTGTGCCATGAAGAACAGTAATCTGTTGGACTGAAGATGATGAAGCAAACTTGACAGGAACTTTGCCCAACTTCTGTGTACTGAGGTCTGGAATATCATGTCCACGATCTTCAGCATTAACAAAAATCTCAGATGAAAACATGGTTTTTCCTGGACTCTCTGTTGTTATCTGAGTGACTGCATCAGATGATAATTTTCCAGAGAAGGGAGAAAACGGGGTCTTAATCTCCTTTGGTGATCTGAACAAAAAAGAGAAAGCACACAGCAGGTCATATCCTTGGCTTATCAAATACTGTAATTTCTTTCCAAATGTGGCTTCAATATTTTTTGGAGACACATCCAACTCAAATGGTTAAGTTATTTCTGCAGTACCCTTTGCTTTTTTACATACTTATTACAGGGTGATCATGCATGAGTTTACTTTTACTTATTTTAAAATCTACTTTTATTTTGGATTTAGAATGCTATTATATAAGGAAAGGGTACTTTTCAGTTGAAGTGGAAAGATATCCATTAAAAAATAATTACTGGAAGTCCACTATAAATTAGGGGACTATGCTAAACGCATAGAGTGTACAAAAATAAAAAAGAAACAGAGCCTTTCCTCAAAAAGTTTATATGTCAGTGGGGGAACCAGAGGTTTTTAAGGTTGTAATTATGTATATAGATTATAAAGAATCCATATTAAAACATAATGGAGTAAATAAATGAGTGTATAAATAAATAAATAATAGGAGGGAGGGAGAAGACAAATCTTGCCAACAGAAGAATTCCATATGTAGGTAACCTCCCCCCCGCCCCCCCCGCCCCCCCCCCCTCCCCGGCATCCATCTCCTCCCCAAGGAGGTGGAGGTGAAGCTTAATCTTCCCCTTAAGTCCAGTCCTGGGCTGGCCTTAATGATTGAATTCCAAAGACAGTATAAAATGGGAGAAAAAGTAACTTTACAGTGGAGAAACCAAGCAAACACCATGTTATGCAAGTGATGATGTTTCACATCACCAGTGATGTCACGGAGACACTACATACTCTCTGTTATGATGTGATGAGACGGTTACTTCGCTTCTGCGGTATTCTTTGTCAAAACCTATAACTCCAGTCGAATCATGAGAAAAACATCAGCCAAACCCAGACTGAGAACAATTCTACAAAATATCAGACAAATATTCCTCAAGACTGTCAAAATCATGAAAAACAAGGAAGGAATGAGGAACTGTCATAGACCAGAGAAGACTAAGGAGACATGACAACTAACTAAGTGGAATGTGATATACTGGATTGGGTCCTAGAACAGAAAAAGGTCATTAACAGGAAAACTGGTGAAATCCAAAAAAAGTCTTAAGTTTAGTTAATAGTAATGTATAAATGTTGGCTTTTTAATTTTGAAAAATAT
This sequence comes from Balaenoptera ricei, assembly GCF_028023285.1. Classification (NCBI taxonomy): domain Eukaryota; kingdom Metazoa; phylum Chordata; class Mammalia; order Artiodactyla; family Balaenopteridae; genus Balaenoptera; species Balaenoptera ricei. The sequence continues at coordinate 37,708,299 of NC_082651.1, forward strand.
ACTATGGTAGTATAAGATGTTAGCAATAGGAAAAACTGGGAGAGAGGTAAAGGGAACTCTGTTTGTATCTTTTCTGCAGATTTGAAATTATTTGAAAATGAAAAAGGTCATTTTTAAAAAATGGAGTAATACTGTATTGTATTATATCACAGAAGAAGAAGACCTTTTAAAAGGTCTTTTAAATCTCTACCCTCTATATACTATTCACTAATTAAAAGGACAATTATGAGAAAAGAAAATAGGCCCATCTCCCTTATGTATACAGAAGCAAAAATCATACACAAAATGTTAGACAATCAAATGTAGAGTGTGTGAGTGAGTGAATGTGTGTGTGTGTGTGTGTGTGTGTGAATTCCTACCAAGTTGTTTTACTCCAGAAATGCAAGGTGAGTTAACATTCAAATATCAATAGATGTCATGCACCACATCCATAAAATAAAGGAGAAAATGTATATGATCATATCAGTATAGTCAGATAAAGCATTTGATAAAATTCAATAATTATGTATGATTAAAAACTCATAGCAAAGGGAAACTACAAAAAACTTTAGAGCCACCATCCTGTTTATAGTGAAATGTGGAGAATGTCCACTGTAAGATTAGGAACAAAATAAGAATGCCAACTCTTACCTTTTCTATTCAACCTATTAGTAAAAGTATTAAATGGCATTAGCAGTAAGGCAGGAAAAAGAAATCAGAAATATAAGGCTAAGAAAGGAAGAAATCATACTGTCACTTTCCATAGTTGATATAATTAAGGATACAGAAAATCCAAAACCATCTACAGATAACTTATTAGAATATCAGTTAGTTTTTAGAAGAGTTGCCAGATAAGAGACCAAACATTAAAAAATTCCACTAACATTTTTCTGTGTCTGAAAAGTTATAAAATTAAAAACTAAAAAATATGCCATCTACATTATCATCAAAACATCATATACCTAATAATAAGTGTAATAAAAAATGTAAGAACCCTATTAGAATAGAAAACTATTGATATATCATAGAGAGAAATTAAAGGTGATCTAAATAGGATTTCTGCTTTGAGGCAGGATGTATAGGCATACCTCACTTTATTGCACTTCACTTTATTGTACCTTGCAGATAATGCTTTTTTTTTTTTTTTTTTTTTACAAATTGAAGGTTTGTGGCAACCCTGTGTCAAGCAGCTCTACTGGTGGTGCCATTTTTCCAACAGCATTTGCTCACTTCGTGTCTCTATGTCATGTTTTGGTAAGTCTCACAATATTTCAAACTTTTTCACTATTATACTTGTTACATGATCTGTGATCAGTGATCTTTGATGTTACTATTGCAAAAAGATTACAGCTTGCTGAAGGCTCAGATGATGGGTAGCATTCTTAAAGTCTACTTTCAAATTAAGATATGTACTTTTTTTAGACATAATGCTATTGCACACTTAATAGACTACAGTATAGCATAAACATAACTTTTACATGCACTGGGAAACCAAACAACTCGTGTGACTTGCTTTCTTGTGATATTCTCCTTATTGTGGTGTCTGGGACCAAAGCCATATCTCCATAATAATATGCCTGCACTAGGTAGGCACAGGCCATCACTCCTGCTGCAACGAGCAAACAAACTTGAATAAAAGATCATCGAGCTAAGGAAGCAATCAAGAAACAATATCAACTAATATGCTAGAGAGGGACATTTAGAGATTTGGAGCAGGGGTTTGGTGTAGGGAGACATACTCCACTGGAAAAGAGAAATCACCATACCTTTTGATGAACTCATTTGCTGGCATGATGGAGTGAAATCTAGCAGAATGTCAAGCCGATTTCCCCCACAGGACATTTCCTTAGTGTCAGGGTGGTATAGGATGATGGGGGACTGAGCCAAGAAAGCAGAGTGAAATTTCCTGCACAGTCATGGCACTAACAAACCAAATCCCGCTAGATAAAGGGGCCTGTGACAATCATTAGGTCTCCTCTTCAAGACATTTGCCAGTTTTTGAACCTATATAAAGCAGGAAGCTAAATACCTAATGCCTGAGGGAGAGAACTTTCCAAAGTGAGGAATTAGAGACCTACCAGACTCACAGTAAAAACCCAGAAGTGCCATCCCCAAGAAGGGGGCTGAGTCAGAAAAAGTGAAATCATCTGCAATGTTTCAGTGTTTATGAGACAAATTTTCACTGAGAAAGTGTAACGGCAACAAATACATAGCTGGTCTCTCCTTACATTTGCCATACTCTGAAGCTGTGAGAACTGAGAGCCTAAAGAGCTGAATTCAAACATCTGAAAGACTGAAGTCAATAACTGACTGTATTTATTGAAGAATCAAAGACCTGTCAGGCTCACAGCAAAAATCCAGGGAGGCCACAAATTAGGAAAAATCATAGGTAGGATGAGACAACTAAAGCTCCAACCCAGTTCTGACCTAGTAAAATTCCTGAAATGACTGAAATGATCAGCCACTCTGAATCACAGAGAAAAGGGTAAATCTTCTCTGGTGCAAAGTAATAGCATCTTCAGTCTCTATGAATTTTTTATTCACCACGTCCAGCACACAATCAAAAATTATGAAATTCCTGAAGCAGGAAAAAGTGACTAAAACTTAAGACAAAAAAAAAAAAAAAAAAAAAAAAACCAAGAAAAATTGATTTAGAGGGAATTCAGATTCTGGAGTTAGCACAGAACTTTAAAATGACTATATTGAGAGTAAAAGATGGGGATTAATAGATTAAAATATGGAGAATCTCAACAGAAAATTGGAATCAATTTTAAAAAATCAAATACAGATAAATGAAAAATAAGAAAACTGATCCCCAGCAGACCTTAGGGAATACTAGAAGAAATTTTTTTGGGCTGAAGTAAAATGGCCCAACATAGAACAGAGCTGGGCTCTCGGTCCCATATTGAACTCGAGTTGGAAGAGGCGAGTCCGGTCTCAAAACGGAGGTAAAACCGCCGCCCGGTCGCCCCCAGCCCGACTCCGGCCGCCGCCGCCGCCGGGGGGAGGAGGGCCATGATCCAAAGGAACCAGAACAGTTGAGAAAACTGTTTATTGGTGGTCTGAGCTTTGAAACTACAGACGATAGCTTAAGAGAACATTTTGAGAAATGGGGCACACTTACAGATTGTGTGGTGATGAGAGACCCCCAGACAAACCGTTCCAGGGGCTTTGGTTTTGTGACTTACTCTTGGGTTGAAGAGGTGGATGCAGCAATGTGTGCTCGACCACACAAGGTTGATGGGCGTGTAGTGGAACCAAAGAGAGCTGTTTCTAGAGAGGATTCTGTAAAGCCTGGTGCCCATCTAACAGTGAAGAAAATTTTTGTTGGTGGTATTAAAGAAGATACAGAAGAATGTAATTCGAGAGACTACTTTGAAAAGTATGGCAAGATTGAAACCATAGGAGTTATGGAAGACAGGCAGAGTGGAAAAAAGAGAGGATTTGCTTTTGTAACTTTTGATGATCATGATACAGTTGATAAAATTGTTGTTCAGAAATACCACACTATTAATGGGCATAATTGTAAGTGAAAAAGGCCCTTTCTAAACAAGAAATGCAATCTGCTGGATCACAGAGAGGTCGTGGAGGTGGATCTGGCAACTTTATGGGTCGTGGAGGAAACTTTGGAGGTGGTGGAGGTAACTTTGGCCGTGGTGGAAACTTTGGTGGAAGAGGAGGCTATGGTGGTGGAGGTGGTGGCAGCAGAGGTAGTTATGGAGGAGGTGATGGTGGATAAAACGGATTTGGAGGCGACGGTGGTAACGATGGTGGTGGTCCTGGTTACAGTAGTAGAGGAGGCTATGGTGGTGGTGGACCAGGATATGGAAACCAAGATGGTGGATATGGTGGCGGTGGTGGAGGATATGATGCTTACAATGAAGGAGGAAATTTTGGAGGTAACTACGGTGGTGGTGGTGGGAGCTATAATGATTTTGGAAATTATAGTGGACAACAGCAATCAAATTATGGACCCATGAAGGGGGGCAGTTTTGGTGGAAGAAGCTCGGGAAGTCCCTATGGTGGTGGTTATGGATCTGGAGGTGGAAGTGGTGGATATGGTAGCAGAAGGTTCTCAAAACTCAGAAGAAAAGGGCTACAGTTCTTAGCAGGAGAGAGAGCGAGGAGTTGTCAGGAAAGCTGCAGGTTACTTTGAGACAGTCGTCCCAAATGCATTAGAGGAACTGTAAAAACCTGCCGCAGAAGGAACGATGATCCATAGTCAGAAAAGTTACTGCAGCTTAAACAGGAAACCCTTCTTGTTCAGGACTGTCCTAGCCACAGTTTGCAAAAAGTGCAGCTATTGATTCATGCAACGGAGGGTCAATTAGATGTACATTCCTGAGGTCTTTTATCTGTTGTAGCTTTGTCTTTTTCTTTTCATTACATCAGGTATATTGCCCTGTAAATTGTGGTAGTGGTACCAGGAATAAAAAATTAAGGAATTTTAAACTTTTCAATATTTGTGTAGTTCAGTTTTTCTACATTTTAGTACAGAAACTTTAACAAAATGCAGTTTTGAAGGTGTTTCCTTGTGAGTTAACAAGTAAAGAAGATCATTGTTCATTAATATTTTGTATGAATTTTGCTAAAGTTAACTGTAAAGAAACACCTGCTGACTTGCAGTTTAAGGGGATCTATTCTCCCCATTTCCAAACCATGAAATGAATGGGCTCTGACATGTGGAGAGAATAGATATTTGTATGTTTGCAATGTGTGTTTTAGATAATAGAATTGGGTATTTAAATTAGCATATTTGTGAATTTAATAGCTTTAAGATTTACTTCAAATGAAAAATCTCAGAATTCAAAAAAAAAAAAACAAAAGAACAGAGCTGGGAGCGCGATTGGCGCTGCCTGCGGGGGAGGAGCGCCGCCGCCGCCGCCGCCGCCGCGAGCTGGGAGCTCGATTGTCGCTGCCTGCGGGGGAGGAGCGCCGCCGCCGCCGCCGCCGCGAGCTCGATTGGCGCTGCCTGCGGGGGAGGAGCGCCGCCGCCGTCGCCGCCGCGAGCTGAGAGCTCGATTGGCGCTACCTGCGGGGGAGGAGCGCCGCCGCCGCCGCCGCCGCGAGCTGGGAGCTCGACTGGCGCTCCCTGCGGGGGAGGAGCGCCGCCGCCGCCGCCGCGAGCCGGGAGCTCGATTGGCGCTGCCTGCGGGGGAGGAGCGCCGCCGCCGTCGCCGCCGCGAGCTGGGAGCGCGATTGGCGCTGCCTGCGGGGGAGGAGCGCCGCCGCCGCCGCCGCCGCCGCGAGCTGGGAGCTCGATTGTCGCTGCCTGCGGGGGAGGAGCGCCGCCGCCGCCGCCGCCGCGAGCTCGATTGGCGCTGCCTGAGGGGGAGGAGCGCCGCCGCCGTCGCCGCCGCGAGCTGGGAGCTCGATTGGCGCTGCCTGCGGGGGAGGAGCGCCGCCGCCGTCGCCGCCGCGAGCTGGGAGCTCGATTGTCGCTCCCTGCGGGGGAGGAGCGCCGCCGTCGCCGCCGCGAGCTCGATTGTCGCTCCCTGCGGGGGAGGAGCGCCGCCGCCGCGAGCTGGGAGCTCGCTTGGCACTGCCTGCGGGGGAGGAGCGCCGCCGCCGCCGCCGCCGCCGCGAGCTGGATTGGCGCTGCCTGCGGGGGAGGAGCGCCGCCGCCGCGAGCTGGGAGCTCGTTTGGCGCTCCCTGCGGGGGAGGAGCGCCGCCGCCGCCGCCGCGAGCTGGGAGCTCGACTGGCGCTCCCTGCGGGGGAGGAGCGCCGCCGTCGCCGCCGCGAGCCGGGAGCTCGATTGTCGCTGCCTGCGGGGGAGGAGCGCCGCCGCCGCGAGCTGGGAGCTCGCTTGGCACTGCCTGTGGGGGAGGAGCGCCGCCGTCGCCGCCGCGAGCTGGGAGCTCGATTGGCGCTGCCTGCGTGGGAGGAGCGCCGCCGCCGTCGCCGCCGCGAGCTGGGAGCTCGATTGGCGCTGCCTGCGTGGGAGGAGCGCCGCCGCCGTCGCCGCCGCGAGCTGGGAGCTCGATTGGCGCTGCCTGCGTGGGAGGAGCGCCGCCGCCGCCGCCGCCGTCCCCGCCGTCGCAGTCGTCGTGAGTGAAGAAGCGCCTCGGTCACGCCTGGTGAGGGCCCTCGCCGACGCCTGGGCTTACCTGCCGCCCGGCCAGCTCCTCTCGTTTCCCGTCCCCCGCGGCCCGGCGCGGGGCAGGCCTGCGAGGGCCATGGAGGACGAGGTGGTCCGCATTGCCAAGAAGATGGACAAGATGGTGCAGAAGAAAAACGCGGTGAGCGCGGCGGGCGGCGCGGGCCGGAGGGAGGCCGGGCGGCGGGCGGGGGCCAGTCGGCCTGAGGGGGCTCCCGGCCCGCGGTGAGCGCGGCGGGTGCTGCGAGACGGCGGCGAGGCCCGCGCTCTGGGGAGGGGTTCCTGGGGAGGGGGGAGCTTCGTGTCCCGCGGCCGCGTCCCGGGCAGGGGTTCTGGGGGGCGTCCTGTCCCGCAGTTGCGTCCCGGGCAGGGGTCTGGGGGGCGTCCTGTCCCGCAGCTGCGTCCCGGGCAGGGGTTCTGGGGGGCGTCCTGTCCCGCGGCCGCGTCCCGGGGAGGGGGTCCTGGGGGGGTCCCGGGGAGGGCGTCCGGTCCCGCGGCCACCGGCGCTGGGATCCGCCCTGGGCGCCCGAGGCCCCTCGTGATTAGCGCAGCCCGGTAAACTCTATGGAGGCATCTTCCTCATTATTTTAAACGTGACGGTGGTAAAGCCTCGCTGGTTTAGCTGAAGAGTGCAGAGAGCCCTCCCTGTTTGAAAGAATTGGTTCTCTTTCCCGGGCTTATTGGCCAGCAGCGAGAAAACAACATCAAACAGAGGTTTGTGATCAGTTTTAGACATGAAACTGTTCAAGCAAAACGTGAATTTCCTGGATCTTATTTTTGAGGAAGGCTGAACATTCCCTTGATTGTCTCAACTCCCCTGCGTGTTTGCTTAGCAATTAAAAAAGGTGAACTACGCCAGTGTACTTGGCAAGTTGCTAAACTTTTTGGAAAAAGTGGATCTTGTTAGGCCGCGGAGTGCGGGGAGCTGTGTTTAAGGCATTGCCGCCGACGAGGCTGTGCTGCCGGCTGGATTTGGACACATGTCGTTGCTGGTCCTCTCAGTGGTTTACAGTTGCTACCGGTGGCGTTTTCTGTTACTGATAACGTGTGCACGTGAACGTGGTCTCTTGCGGTTTGTATGAGGTGCTCCAGTTTCTGCATTTCTTTCCACCTGTGTGGGCCACTCTCAGTCCCTTGCTTCCGAGTCGTCTATATTTTCAGCTAAACTTCTGAAATTCTAAGTCCAACGAATGTGAAGGAGAGAAGGGCTGCTCTGATTTGCACAGCACTTTGGAGTTACAAAGCGTTTGTGCAGAATTCTTTGGGGACTCACGACAGCTGTGTTGCATTCATTTTACAGAATAAGAAACTGAGTCAGACCAAGCAGTTCACCTCCTTAAATGAAGTGTGCGTTGTGGATTAAGCCAGGACCCGAGTTTTCTGCTGGGCAGCATGCAGAAGTAGTGTTAAACACCGAATTCTTAAGACTTCAGACTTGGTGTGCGCCTCTTTTCCTTTAACAGGTGCATTGCCCGGCGTGTAATTTCATACCCTGTTCATCTGTCTTTGCAATTTTGGCTTTTTAAAGGATTTCCTGTTTGTTTTCTGTTGCAGACGTTGCCGGTGCCATTTATTTTTTCTGTTGATACAGGCCTTTCATTCCTCACTGCAAGTGATGAGTTCTGTATATTTGATTGGCTGAACGTTTCTGTTACTCTGTTTAAACTGGCAAGTTTTTTTTCTTTGCCTAGAGAACCCTAGACTCCCCTAGTAGAAGCTGGCTCCTAGGGAAAAAGGCCGTTTCTTGGGTAATTTTTTTCTCGAACTCAGGCTATAAAATGTGTACCTTTCAATCATCTAGTGCACTAGGTGTTTTTGTTTGTTTCCTTTCCTTGAAATAGACGTTTCCTAGAAATGAGGAATTCCTTAGTGAGCAAGTATGGAGAAGACCAGTTTGTATTTATCTGCAGTTCTCAAATTATAAACACATAATGCGTCAGCAGGAGAATGAGGATAAGCTCCACAGATAATCCTCAAGTCTCACTTTTCTTTTCAAATCTTCTATTTCTAGTAGTACAGAACTTTACCAATATAAAAACTTGCCCCCCCCCCCAAAAAAAAGAACACAACTGCAGGAAAGAACAAAGAGCACTTAAAGTGTGTGTGTGTGTCTAATATATACATGTACATATACCCAGGTACATACACCTTTATATTTATACGTTATTTTGTAAATAAATGACAATAATAATGTCTTGTGGAGATGTAGAACAGAAGTATACAACAAAAGCACAAACAGCAGGAGGGGGCAAATGGAGTTAAACTGTTAAACCTCCATGGGATGGTTCCATGGAGGAGGCAGAGAGGGGGATGGGATCCTCGAAGAGCTGCTGAAGACCTTGCATTTTTTGCAGATCTCTTTAGAATGCTACTTGCATATTGTGCTCTCACTGAATGCACCTGGCTGAGCTATGGCACATTAGCACGGTAAACATTTGTCAGATTTGCCCTAGTCAGAAAATTTTCTATACCTGCCATCCTGCTTGGCACTTAAAAAAAAATTTTTTTTTTTTAAGCTCTCTATGATATAGGGATGATGGGTGAAGAAGGTAGGCTGCAGGGTAATATGTAGTATGTATGATCCCATTTTGATACAGTAAACAGAAAGTATTAAATGCATGCCTGTTTGTATGAGCAGTGAGTTTGCATGGTTATCTCAAGAGGGAGGGAATGGGACGGGTAGAGAAAGAGACTGACCACAGACTATTGTTTTACTTGTTACAAGAGGCATGTGTTGCCTTCATTTCTGATTAAACTTTTTGTTTACAGATTATTGTAGGTTTACATGCAGTTGTAAGAAATAATAGTGCGATAGCTCCTGTGTGTCCTTTACCCAGTTTTCCCCAATGGTAACATCTTACAGAATCATAGTATACTGTCACAACCTGGGTATTGCCATTGACACAGTCAAGATAGAGAACATTTCCATCCCACAGGATCTCTCCTGATGCCATTTTATAGCCACTGCTGCTCCCCCACTCCCCACCAAATCATAATGATCTGATAGTGCAGTGGATAAAGTTGCAATAAAGTTTTTGTGCAGATGATCAAGGGAAAATACCCCCTGGGGAAGATGGCCCGTCTCCCACTCCCCCGGCCCTATCTGTCCCTGGCAACCTGTCATTTCAAGAATGTTATGTGGGACTTCCCTGGTGGCGCAGCGGTTAAGAATCTGCCTGCCATTGCAGGGGACATGGGTTTGATCCCTTGTCCGGGAAGATCCCACATGCCGCGGAGCAACTAAGCCCATGCGCCACAACGACTGAGCCTGCGCTTTAGAGCCCGGGAGCCACAACTACTGAGCCCACGTGCCACAACTACTGAAGCCCGCGTGCCTAGAGCCCGTGCTCTGCAACAAGAGAAGCCACCGCAGCGAGAAGCCCGCACACTGCAACAAAGAGTAGCCCCCGCTCGCCGCAACTAGAGAAAGCCCACACGCAGCAACGAAGACCCAACGCAGCCAAAAATAAAATAAATTAACTAATTAATTAAAAAAAAAGAATGTTATGTGAATAAAATCATATAGTGTGTAACCTTTTTTTTTTTTTTTAAGTAAAAAAAATTTTTTTTTGGCTGCGCTGCCGGTTGTGCGATCTTAGTTCCCCGACCAAGGATTGAACCCAGCCCAGGTAGTGAAAGTGCTGAGTGCTAAACACTGGACCGCCAGGGAATTCCCAGTATGCAACCTTTTGGATCGGCCTTTTTCAATCAGTGTAATTCCCTGGAGAGTCATCCAAATTGCATGAATCAACAGTGCTCCTTTTTTTTTTAAAAAAATATTTATTTATTTATTTGGCTGTGCGGGTCTTTAGTTGCAGCATGCGGGATCTAGTTCCCTGACCAGGGATGGAACCTGGGCCCCCTGCATTGAGAGTGCAGAGTCTTAACCGCTGGAACACCAGAGAGGTCCCAGTGCCGCTTTCTTTTTAATTGCTGAGTAGTATTCCATGGTTTGGCTGTACTTCAGTTTGTTTAATCACTTGCCCATTGAAGAACATCTGAGTTTTTTTCCCATTTCCTGACTATTACTGATAGAGATGCTGTGGACATTTGTGTACCTTTTTTTGTGCGAACATGCGTTCTCTGGGATAAATGCCGTAGGGTATGTGTTGCTTTTTTTGTTTTTTTTCCGGCTACGCTGTGCCACATGTGGGATCTTGGTTCCCCAATCAGGGATCGAGCCCGTGCCCCCTGCATTGGGAGCTTGGAGTCTTAACCACTGGACTGCCAGGGAAATTCCTGTATTGCTCCCCCCGCCCCACTTGATTGATTGATTGGTTGATTGGCTGTATTGGGTCTTAGTTGCGGCACGCGGGACCTTCGTTAAGGCATGTGGGATCTTTATTGTCGTTGCGGCGCACGGGCTCTTCGTTGCAGCATGAGAGCTTCTCTCTAGTTGTGGCGTGCGGGTTTTCTCTCTCTAGTTGTGGCACGTGGGCTCTGTAGTTGTGGCGTGCAGGCTCCAGAGCGCGTGGGCTCTGTAGTTTGCTGCACGTGGGCTACCTCATTGAGATGTGCGAGCTCAGTAGTTTGGTGCGAGGGCTTAGTTGCCCCGCGGCATGTGGGATCTTAGTTCCCCGACCGGGACTCGAACCCGCGTCCCCTGCATTGCAGGACGGATTCTTTACCACTGAACCACCAGGGAAGTCCCTGTATTGCTTTTTTAAATTAAAAAAAAAAAAAAAAAGGAAAAGCAATTAGAGGTGAAACAACTAATTATACGATTGCCTTTCAAAGTACATATTCAAACCCTACATTCTTGGTGTACATAAGTTATTTATGTTGATTTGTGGTGTTTAGCTCTAGCAACAAGGCAATAATAATAACGCTGTAGTTTTCCTTGTTTCTTTCAACTGATGATCTGTGTATTTATTACAAATATTAATTAACACTCACAAGCTACCAGGAGGCAAGTAATGGTTAGCGCTGGTGTGGTTAACTCCTTTATAGATAGGGAGGTTGAGGCATGGGTATTGTGGAATTTGCCATGTTGAGGCATGGGTATTGTGGAATTTGCCTAAGGTTATAGCACTGTGTTCTGACTCAGATTCATTCAGATTTATTCCTTCCCTTTCTGTCTCCTGAATTAACGCTTTGTAATTTTGACCTAGGTGTGAGGAAACGAAAAGGGTTTTTTTCTGTATCTGAGGTTTAGTGCTTGTTTTATAGAAGCAATATAGTATAGTATAGTGGTTAGAGTAGGCACTTTAGCATCTGATTTTTGTTTTTTTCTTAAGTCTTTAATGAATTTGTTACAATATTGCTTCTGTTTTATGTTTTGCACATGCCGGAAAGGTAATAGGCCTTGGCCCCTGGGCCTGGGCTTCGTCTCTTGTGCTGTCTCCTGTCCCTGTTGCCCCCGCGCGCTGGCCCGTCCGCGCTGTGCCAGGGGGTATTGGTCGTCTCGCGGCTCAGTTCACAGTAGCTGAAAGGGACTGTGTGTGATGTTCTCATTTCTGCCCATCGTTTTCAAAGGGAGGCTCTGGCCATTGCTCCTCGGGTAAAATGCAGAGGGAGTGCTTTTTAAGATGGGACTGTCAGTGTTGGGGACACTCCTTAATTACCAAAACGGAATCCCCTTCAGTTCCTCCAGCTGTGTTGTTTTGGCACAGAAGATGTGAGTAATAGGAACTGGAGCTAAGTTGGAGTGAAAAAACGCACCGGTCCCGCCGAATTTTCCATCGAAACAGTTGATTTGTGTTGTCTCTAGGAATTCTAAAGGGCGTACCGTTGCTTCCTAACCGGAGTCATTTGAGAGATCTACCTCTGTACGTTCAAATGATTAATTTTGAGACTTTGCTCATGTGTGCAGTAAACCCTTTAATTCCCTAAGACCTTCCTTTCCTCCATCTCATACCCCATTAAGCCCGCTTCAGTTCATCTCCTGAATTTCTTTGGAATCTGTCAGCTCTCCCTCAACACCCTAATACTGAACTTGCCTGTGTGTTGCGATTAGGTCCTAACTAGTGTCCATATATCTTGTTTCCTTCCAATCCATTCTTCACACAAAAAAGCTTCAAGGCAAGTTGGAACATTGCTCATAAACATCGCTCACAAACATTGTTTTGAGAATAGAAAACACAGTGTTGGCCTTTAAGACTCTGCGTGGTCTAGAATCCTCTCTGCTTCTCTAGCCCCATCTTGTGCCACTTGTGCCCTCACTTTCTATGCTTCAGATACACTGAATTAACCTTAGTTCTCACTCATCTGACAGAAGTCAGTTCAGATATTATTTTTCACTGTGATCCCTAGCATTAAGCAAGTTGATTATCAGGTTTTGTATGAGGACTAAAACTAAACTGGGAAGTGGAAGAATTGAGTTTCAACTGTTTCAGTCAACACGCATGTATTAATGATACCTACATATTGAACACCGGGCTAGGTTTCATGAGGGATACAGAAGTTCTGGCCATCTCTGGTTTTGGATATCCCTTATTTGTTGAGACCTTTGCGTTGTTTGGTTGCCTTTTGTCTGTTTTCAAGATGGGAAAACAGGAACGAGGGAAGTATAGGTTATTACTAGGTGGGGTTGAACAAGTGGAGCAGCAAACTGCAAGGCAGAAAGAAGAGGGACGTACTATAGAGGGATATGATTTCCATTCTCAAGGCGCCTGCATCCTGTGCAGGGAGACAGCCTAACATAAAATGTGCCTAACAACAAATATATTGACTTCTTACTAAAAATCTCCAGTTCATAGAACCGATGGGTTTGTACCTTCTCCTTTAAAAGTGATAGTCCTGGGACTTCCCCGGTGGTCCCGTAATGAAGACTCTGCGCTTCCAATGCAGCAGGCGTGGGTTCAATCCCTGGTTGGGGAGCTAAGATCCCACATGCTGCGCAGCCAAAGAAATTTTTTTCGAACGTTATACTCCTGTATTATTGGCTTTAGTGGTTTCGATTTTGTTTTACTGTTAAGAAGATTTCAGTTTATTTACCGGGAACAAACAACACATAATGTAAAAATAGTTTCCCAGAAACGATTTCCATCATTCTCTTCTTCCCTTTCTCCCGCAGACTGGTGTTTCACCTTGACAAGTTCTCTGTCATTCCATAGGAAAGCTGTCTGGCTTGGAGGTTGCAATCCCAGGGAATTTTTCATCAGCGGGGAAGTCTCCATCACTACAGAGGAATCAAGGGAGAAGTCAGTCCCTGGTAAGTGAGATGCTCCCCCTAAACACCAACACAGCAGTCGTGTACCTTTCAAGGGGTTCAGGGGCAAGATGGGCAAGGCATTTCTACTAACTCTTCTTAAGGACCACGGACAGTGCCCTATGCTACGAGGTAAGCGGTGACTGTTGTAGTTCTTACTGGTGATCCTTTCCTGTCACTGATTCTCGGCTTTCTTTGTATTTCATAGGACTGTTGTAAGTCCAATACAAAATGAGTCTTATTTTTAAAAACCTGAAATGTTTTACAGAGCCTAGCATTCTCATATAGGGTCCTTTCCATTCTCCCCACTTTCCTGAGAGGCCAAGAACACTTCACACCATGAACTAGGAGAGGGGGTAGAGCCCTTTCTGATGAAATACATCAACAAAGACAGAGCCTTAGCCTGCTTGCTCTCTGGACAGGATCTCGGACCACAAGGTCTTCAATCCTGGTATAAATGAAGGAAGTGAGGACAGTTCAACTGGCACTCTCATAACAAGAGTTCTGAAACACCTTCCAAAGAGACTATAGCAGTAGATGAGGGAAGGGAGTGCTACAGTGTGGCAGTACAGGGGGGAACGATCGGCTACAGCAGTGAAAAGTGTGGTACCGATTGGTGTGCTCTCGGGGTTCTTGTACATGTAGCATAGATGACCTCTACAGTGGCCCTCCCACCTTCCCACCTGCATTAGGTGTTCTTTTTTTTTGTAATTTATGTTTATGTATTTATTTACTGTTTGAACTTATTTATTCTACGTATTTATTTTTTTGGCCGCACTGGGTCTCTCATTGCTGTGCACGGGCTTTCTCTAGTTGGCGGCTAGCGGGGGCTACTCTTGGTTGCGGTGTGCGGGCATCTCATCGCGGTGGCTTCTCTTGTTGCGGAGCATGGGCTGTAGGCACGTGGGCTTCGGTAGTTGAGGCTCACGGGCTCTAGAATGCAGGCTCCGTCGTTGTGGCACATGCGCTTAGTTGCTGCACGGCATGTGGGATCTTCGCAGACCAGGGCTCGAACCCGTGTCCCCTGCATTGGCAGGCGCCACCAGGGAAGCCCTAGGTGTTCTCATATAGAGTCTAAAAACAGAGAGCACTGAGAGAAGGTAGTGGTTATTAAAGGCTCAGGATCTAAATTCTACCTGTCTCTACACCCCTTCCCAGCTGTCGATTTGACCCCATTTTTGAATGCTGACCTCATTGTTCAACTTTTCTCTGCCGTCTGTATACTCACCTTGAAAACTTGTTTCTGTGATGCGTTGAGCAGACACAGGGTGGCAGACTGCAGAGGTGGAAGCTGGTGGTCGGATATTTGTGGGCTGAATCTCCTTCAGTCCCGTTCCCATTTCTGGTTGCCCAGAGGCCCGACTTCCTGTGTGTGACGCCGAGCCGTAGGATTGCGGGCAGGAGCCAAGTTCTCCATACAGTAAAGACCCCAGTGTGCCTTGGTTATAGTAATATACCTGGCTTCCTTCCTGGCAGGGAAGTGACAGGCGGCTCTGCCCCTGATTTGTTCGTGGGCCTCCTGATCCAGCAGTTCCCTTGGCTCTGCCCCTGTCGTCAGCTGCCCCTAGGATAACTCTGAGCCCTAGCCACTTCTCTGGTAGATTTCCCTATTCCCCCACTACAGTCACACCTGAATAAGGCAACTCAGACCTTTCAGAGATGTGTCCTGAACCTCTTGTTTTCTGAAATACCTATCTGGTGGTTGTGAGACTTAAGGCCAGCGTCCCCGAGAGACTTTTTCTATTTCTCCTAGTAAACCTAGACTCCTCTTCTGTCACCTTCAACTCTACTCCAATTGTGTTCTTTCAACCCAGACCTCTGACCCTGCTTTTTACTTCTGCCATTTCATCCTCACTCCTGCTTCCTTTCCTAAATCCATACGTCTCTTTTGGCCTTCCTAGCCCTGGGCCAAGTTCCTTCCTCTTTGCTCAGTTTTTACCCCTTTCCTTCATTCTCCCATCCAACTTTCAGTCCTTCCTTTCTCACGCCCCAGTTAGCAGCATCTGAAAATTCGAAAGGTTTGTTACTCGTCTATTTAATTGTATTCCATTTACTTATTCAGTTCTATACCTGTCTTACCTGTGTATGGAAGAACAGCTGGTAGCCAAGGTGGCACCAAGAATCCTAGCAGCTCTCACTTGACGTATCCGTAGTAGTCGGCAATTTCCATTTCGTTTTCCCTCTCGGTGAAAAATTGCAGCTTGCCCGAAGAGGTGTATCTGGCAGCATTCTCCCGTTGTTGTTGAGCCCGCCTCTTCATGGCCTCTCGCTCTGGCCTCTGCTCTTGTTCGATGGGCTTTGACATGACTGGCTCAGGCACGTTGGGTTCCCTCCATGGAACTCGTTGCTTGCTGAAGTCTTGGAGTAGAAATTGGGTTTGGAGCTTGGGTGGGGCCTGGCGCTTATTCACAGCAGGGGGAACAGGCTCCCGCTGGAGAGGAGCGCCAGATGAAGTTTTGGAGGGTGCAGGCCTAGGAGCAGCAGACTGAGGGACACGAGACTGGGTGTGGTTGGTCCAAGCCGGTTGGGTTGGGTTGGTCACAGTTGGCTGAGCTGGTTTGGCGGGGCCTGGCAAAGAGGCAGGAGCTGGCTGGGATGAATTGACTGCAGCAGGTTGAGCTGAGTCAGTAGAACCAGGCTGGGCACGGTAAGCCCCAGCAGGCCGATGTGAGGCCAGAGACTGTGGCCTCCGAGGAGCGGGTCGAGCTTGAGGCTTGTCCCAGGCAGAAAAAGGCAGAGGTATCAACTTGACCTTCCCAGGAGGAGGCCGCTCATACTGGGCTGGAGATGGACACTCTGTTTCAGCACTGCTGTCTGGTTTCTGGGCTTGGACTTGCGTTTTCTCAGGACCCTTCCCCTCACGTGGGGTATGCCGCCATGGCTGGATAGCTGGGGGTGGCTGGGGGTCTTTGGGGTTGCTTGACTTTCCCAAGAGCCGACAGGAAGAGAGCCCAGTTTTCGTCTCATTCTTCTTCCCCAGCGCATGAAGAACCTTCACAGACTCCAGCATGCGCACGCCAAGGGAGGTTCGAGGCTTTTGAAAGCTCTGTTGGAGAAGCTCAGTTTGGTGTTCCTTTCGCTTCGTGTGGGGGATTGCTGGCTTCTCTTCTGCCTTGACTTTGTTCCCTGACTGCTTGTTCTCTTCAGCCTTGTTTCTCCCTCTGGTCCTTTTGGTCTTTTCCTGCCCGTGGCTCTTAGTTTTGCTGATCTTTCTGGATGCAGCTTTCTGAGGTTTGCCTTGAGAGTGCTTGGCCGTGTTCACAGGAGCCCTGTCACTGACTGCAGCGTGGCAGGTAACCACTTCTCCCCCTAACAGGCACTCTGGTTTCTTTGGCTGGATTTTGGCCTTGGGAGCGCCACTGATAGGCTCAGAGGCTTTCTGTTTGTTCTTCCTGGGTTGATCAGAGGGAACCTTTATGACACTTGGCTTTTCCTGCACCTGATTCACCTTAATGGCTCTGGTGTCTTTAGCTTTGATCACGTTGGGACCTTGGGATTGATCAAGATCTTTCAAAGGATTAAAGAGCTGGGGAAGGTGAATATCCTCCGCCAGTGTAGTAATGTCTGCAAGACCACTGCTAGGTTCAATCCCATTTTCAAGTGTCCCTAGGTCCTGACGACTCCGGCTGTTCTCTCCCAGATCAGCATTTTCAGAACCAGGCTGCTCCTCTTGGCTGAGGGGATCGGTGCAGGCCAGCGGCTGGTGAATATCAGGGATTCCTAAAGGGAGTAGTGGAGGATCTTGGTTCTCTGTTGGGATCTGGTAGGCATCCAGAGGCTTTGAAAGCTTGGTTTTGATATCATCCACGTGCTTACTCTCTATTTGTCCCTGGCTTGGAGCTGGAGGCAGGGCCAGGAGACGCCTGGCACTCTGGACTGGAGCTGTCACTGAAATGTCCCCAAGTTCAGATGGTGGGTTACTCTCAAGTATGTGGCTGTTTCTGCTACTGCAGGACTTGGGGAGTTCTTGACTTTGTGTCACACAAAACGTCTGGCTTGGAGGTTGCAATCCCAGGGAATTTTTCATCACCAGGGGGGAGGTCTCCATCCCTACAAAGGGATCAAGGGAGAAGTCAGTCCCTGGTAAGTGAGATGCTCCCCCTAAACACCAACACAGCAGTCGTGTACCTTTCAAGGGGTTCAGGGGCAAGATGGGCAAGGCATTTCTACTAACTCTTCTTAAGGATCATGGACAGTGCCCTATGCTACGAGGTAAGCGGTGACTGTTGTAATTCTTACTGGTGAGCCTTTCCTGTCGCTGATTCTCGGCTCGCTTTGTATTTCATAGGACTGTTATAAGTCCAATACAAAATGAGTCTTATTTTTAAAAACCTGAAATGTTTTACAGAGCCTAGCATTCTCATATAGGGTCCTTTCCATTCTCCCCACTTTCCCGAGAGGCCAAGAACACGTCACACCATGAACTAGGAGAGGGGGTAGAGCCCTTTCTGATGAAATACATCAACAAAGACAGAGCCTTAGCCTGCTTGCTCTCTGGACAGGATCTCGGACCACAAGGTCTTCAATCCTGGTATAAATGAAGGAAGTGAGGACAGTTCAACTGGCACTCTCATAACAAGAGTTCTGAAACACCTTCCAAAGAGACTATAGCAGTAGATGAGGGAAGGGAGTGCTACAGTGTGGCAGTACAGGGGGAACGATCGGCTACAGCAGTGAAAAGTGTGGTACCGATTGGTGTGCTCTCGGGGTTCTTGTACATGTAGCATAGATGACCTCTACAGTGGCCCTCCCACCTTCCCACCTGCATTAGGTGTTCTTTTTTTTGTAATTTATGTTTATGTATTTATTTACTGTTTGAACTTATTTAGTCTACGTATTTATTTTTTTGGCTGCACTGGGTCTCTCATTGCTGTGCACGGGCTTTCTCTAGTTGGCGGCTAGCGGGGGCTACTCTTGGTTGCGGTGTGCGGGCTTCTCATCGCGGTGGCTTCTCTTGTTGCGGAGCATGGGCTGTAGGCGCGTGGGCTTCGGTAGTTGAGGCTCACGGGCTCTAGAATGCAGGCTCCGTCGTTGTGGCACATGCGCTTAGTTGCTGCACGGCATGTGGGATCTTCGCAGACCAGGGCTCGAACCCGTGTCCCCCGCATTGCATTGGCAGGCGGATTCTTAACCACGGCGCCACCAGGGAAGCCCTAGGTGTTCTCATATAGAGTCTAAAAACAGAGGGCACTGAGCGAAGGTAGTGGTTATTAAAGGCTCAGGATCTAAATTCTACCTGCCTCTACACCCCTTCCCAGCTGTCGATTTGACCCCATTTTTGAATGCCGACCTCATTCTTCAACTTTCTCTGGCGTTTGTTATACTCACCTTGAAAACTTGTTTCCGTGATGCGTTGAGCAGACACAGGGTGGCAGACTGCAGAGGTGGAAGCTGGTGGTCGGATATTTGTGGGCTGAATCTCCTTCAGTCCCATTCCCATTTCTGGTTGCCCAGAGGCCCGACTTCCTGTGTATGACGCCGAGCCGTAGGATTGCGGGCAGGAGCCAAGTTCTCCATACAGTAAAGACCCCAGTGTGCCTTGGTTATAGTAATATACCTGGCTTCCTTCCTGGCAGGGAAGTGGCAGGCGGCTCTGCCCCTGATTTGGAATCTGAGATGGTGTTCCCTGAGCAAGGCTGGCAGAAAGCGATGGATGTAGAGGGACCATGTTCTTGGCGTCTGAAGTTTTATCATACTGGGCTGCCAGAAACATGGAGGAGGCAGCTGTGTGGCGGTCAGTGAGTGCCAGAGTAAAGTCTCCGAGTGAAGAAGAATTCTTTTCAGTGCTTGCTGTGATGTCCCACTCAAGAACACCTGGATAGGAAGCAGCTGAAGTGGAGATCTGGCTGTGGTCAGTAACTCCAGATAACATAGTCGTGCTAGAATGTTGGTAAAGGTAGGCACTACCCATGAGTGTCTGGAAAGGGGTACCAGTAGCCGATGCCGAACTGACGGCAGGGGCAGAGACTCTGGAGAAGTTGCAGACACTTCGTGTTAGGGAAGTTGCATTGCTCACCACAGGAGGAGAATGCTGCAGAGAATTTAGAGTTCCAAGTAGAGATGGATGTTGGAAATTTTCTGTAAGAACAAGAGGGTCATGACAAACTCAGGGAGGTTGAGAAATTCTCACTACGTTTGAGGAACGGCATCATCTGAAGGTTCTTGCTATCAGGACACCTCTACTATCACTACTTCCTGAGAAACCCAAAATCAGACAGTTAATGATGGCTGTAAGGACTGAGCAGTTTTCCACTCTTCTCTATTAACTGCCTGTGCTCCCAATCTTGGGCACAGACGGGCAGAAGAGCCAAGTGGTGTGGTTCAGAGATTGTTCTCTAGGCTGGAAGCAACCTTCTCCCTGCCCTGTCTTTCCCTTCAGCCTGCACTCGTATTGACTTCTATGCTATTTCCTAGACTGGAAGCATTTTAGAACTAGGAGGCCCTTAGAGAACTTCGATGTTCTCAGTCTCATTTCGTGAGTAAGGAAACTGAGGCTCAGAGAGGTCGGGTTGACTTGTTCAAGTTCTCTCATTATGTTAGTATCATTACCAGGTTTCAGAACCTAAGTATCCTGACTTCCTTGCCAGGACTCCACTCTGAGCATGATACTGCCAGAAAGCAGGAGAAACAGAACTTATAATATAGGCATTTTTTTTGTCCATTAGAAAACAGTACGGCTATTACCATTGTCGTCTTCAGTGTCTCCCTTTGCTTGTGCAGTTCCCACGCTATTACCTAGAGGTGACGTACAGCTCAGTCCAACTGGTGAATTGAAAGAGTCATTTTTGCCCTCTTCAAGCCTGGTTTCTCATCCTACCTCAAAATGATTACCCGAAAGTGGATTTCTTAAGTGCTTTTGGAAAGGGAAAAGTTATCTGATTCCTTCAGATTACTCATCTATAAAGTGGTTATAACACCACCACCAATAATAATAGCAGTAATAATTAATAGATGAATAAGCTGATCTATTGCGTATGATTTATATGGAGGAAGATACAATAAGTTCTAGAAAGACAAAGAAAAATCATGACAAGCATATTACGTTAACGAAAAAGAAATCCATAGATATTAATGAAAACGGGGGTATGTGGCAAGTATCGAAGCCTAATGAATTTACTAACAAATGGCATTCTGTACTATCCATGCAATATTATGAAAGTGAATTTTGCCCACTCTATTTTAGTGAATACTATTAACCAGAAAACACGATGGAGGTGATAGAGGTGAATGAATTCCTAGCCAATGCATACAGACAGAGAAGGTATGTCAGTAAAAAATGCATAACAAGCAACAGAATGCAATAAATGTGCATGTATAGGTAGCCACAACACATATAGACAAGTATTTCAATGAAAACCGGTACGAAGCAGACAGCAAAATAATAAGTGTAAAAGAGTTTCATTATTGTGCTCCTTCATATTTTTACCCAGCAAGTAAGAGGTATTAAGCCTAGGAGAAATATATATTTCAATGAATATAGCTTATATAATAAGCAGAAAGGAAGCTTAAAATGTATCAGGAAGGTTTTTGGATTTATCCTAGAACTTAGATTAGAATCATCTTCAGCATCCAAGAAGATGGCATCCCAAAACCTCAAAAAACCATCATGCCTAGAATCCAATTAAAAAAGATTTTCAAATGTAAGAAAATCCACAGGACTCCACAATATGGTTTTCGATAAACGTGGATGTTTGTTTGTTTTGTTTCTTTGGCCGCGCCGCGTGGCCCTGGCCGTGAAAGCACCGAGTCCTAAGCACTGGACCGCCAGGGAATTCCCTAAGTGGGGGGGAATTAGAGATGTGGGGCTTGACTTTTTCTTCTTCTTCTTCTTCTTCGGTAGCTAAGATCTACAAGCGAACGATGGCTGTTGATCAATGTGCTCTCTGTGTTAGGAAGGAAATAACTGTAAAAATGAAAAGCAGCCTTGCCTTAGAACCTACATATCACACAAAGGAAAATAGTCCTTCTGATTCAATTTAGAAGATATCACTTAAAATGTTGAATTGGCGAAATGTCTACCTAGTTTAAAAATTAGAAAGAATAAAACACTGAAAAGCAGCCCCCTAGATAACCACTGTGGTTGCTTGTTTATAGGAGGCATCATTTCTAAAACGTATTTCTAAAATGTTTATATTCAAAACTGTCAAGTGGCCAACTGTATTCAGAGAGGCAATAAAAGAAAGAAAACGGAGTATGACTTTTCTGATAAGCTGCCTTTCCTGGTGATCCCCTGTTCTGGCCTTACTTTCCTTCTTAGTCTGTTAATGTAAGGGTTTGCTACCATCAACTTGGTTTTGCCCTGCTCTGAGCAGGTTTCCCTCTGTGCTGTTTCTGCTTTAATTGAAAATCTTTGGTTCCCATCAGCATTCCATTGCAAACTCCGTTTTTCTTGAGAGCTCCTCTATGCTTTCCCTCTTCATTCTTACATTTTCTCCCATCTCTTGGTGCCTGTTGGCCTGTGCTAATGAAAACCATCCTAAACTTCCTTACGCTCGACTCTGTGCCTCCCTGTAGAGCCCAGTACTCTCCATCCTCTCTCCCTATTCTCTCTTTTCAACTAGTCGAAATCCTAGTGGAGGGAGACCATTAGAGATGAAACATCTTGGTATATATTGCTAGTTTTCTATGTCCCCTGGCTTTTCTATGTTTCTGTTGAAACACTCTTGAGAAGTGTCTGATTTCGTTTTCTACATGGGTACCCTTTAAGGCTCAGTACTGGAAAAGAAGGGGATCAGAGTGATCAACCCAATGTGGTATCCTAACGTAACAGTTAAGGAAAGCAACAGGCTTTGTGAGACAGCCAGTGATTTGTCCAAAGTCACACAGATAGTAAACGTCAAAGTCAAAACTGAAATTAGGTCTCCAGACTTGTAGTTCAATACTTTCCCTCATTATTCCATGCTATTTTGAATCTCCTACTCAATTTAGGGGCAAAAGAAATCGAACGCAAAACTTTCCAAAGTTTCTTTTCTTACCTGACATGGTCAGAGAAGAGGAAGCATCCACTGCAGGTACAAGGGATGAGGAGACAACACTAGAGGATGTCTGAGTGGCTGCAGCTGAACGGCGCACGTGTCCAGTACAGAGGTCACTGGTTACTGGTCCAAACAGCTCCACGGAAACCCCAAGGCTCTACCAAGTGGTAGTAGGTTTGGTAGGAGAGTGATGTCACAAAGCAGGCAGTTGAAAGGTATGAGAGAGCCAATAGGGAGGTCCGATCCCCAACAGGAAGGCGGGCTTGGGTGAAGAGAGTGTAGGAGAGCTAAAACAACACCTGAGTTTCTGAGCTCTGGGGAGGAAATCCTAGAAGACAGATTTACCTCCCCCAGGCTCTTCCATTAGGGAAATCATTGCAACATTTCTTACAGACGTTCATTAATACACTGAACTAAGAGTTACTTACATTCTACAGAGTATTCTATTTTATGTATCATATACTTAGAGCTATATAGATCTTATTTAATTAATAATCCTTAGGAAGGAAAGAGCCATCTAGTTTGAACTATTACAGTTGTTCTGAAATCATATGTGTCTAATGAGTGAACTGATAGCAGCTTTTAAGGAGCCAAAGTAGGGATTAAGAAGCTCTCTTTGTAACTTGGTTCAAGAGTAGGGTGAAGTTTCTTGAGTGTACCTTGTGGAGAATGTTGTGGTCCAAGGCTCTTCTCTTTTAGTTTCTTCTCCTTGACTCCTACCTTCCTTGGGCTGGGCTAGGCTGGGGGCCAGGTTGGACTTGCGACTTAACATTTCTCTTCCGCTTTCTCTTGTTTTTTTTTCTTCCATTATGGGCATTGCTTCGAGGACAAGCCTTGATCTTGCATTGGACGTTACTTCCTGTCAACTTCCAGCAGCAGGAGTCTTCTTTTCAGTGCTTGATGCCTCACGAAATAGACTCTGCCCGTTGGCAGCAAATACCAGAGAGCTAGGAGACAGAGCTGGTTGCAGACCTTTCCTCTTCCAGCCTTTGGTTGCAATTGTTTGGCCCGTAATTTGCTAGCTCTAGTTCCTTGGGCCACACAGGTATCCTGCCATCTCCAGCTCTTGTTATATGTGAGAGACATTCTGAACACTGTCCCTTTTTCTTTGCACAGAAGTATATACAGTGTGGCAGTTACTGTAATCTCCTCCGCCTTGCAAACAGCCACTCTAGAATCTTGGACCTCTAGGACTCTCTGTCTTGCATGCTTGGGGGCAAGGCCAAGCAAAATGAAGAGGAGAATAATTAGAGAAAGAGGAGGACGTTGGTGGAGAATTGGGAGCAGGTAAGGTGAAAGGGCACAGGAGAAAAGAGATGCATGTAGACTTTTTGGTTTCTGTGGGAAACAGGTTGACACACTTGGGCCTCATTTGGTATTAACAGAACAGAGAGTTAAAGATCTAAGTAGCTAGATATAGTGTGCAGCAACTGCCATGAAGTCTGTACACTGAAGAGAACAGTCTCACATCTAGTTTTCATTTTGTTTTATGTCATAGTACCTTATTTATAGCATTCACTGGTGTGTTTGTAGAATACAGATGTTTTCAAATGCTCTGGTTTTGTCTACATGGTTATCTCCTTGTCCTGTTTGTAAGGAATCCAACATTGTAAGACATATTGCATGTTTTTCTCTTGACGATTGTTGACCTTGAAGCGTCATGAACTAACTTGAGCTGTTGGATTCTGTGGAGAAACGTTCAAAAGGGTCTGTGAAAAAGGCACTGTGGTGAGTCGCATTATGCACCCGAGCGTAAGGAGCAGATATCTGCCACCAGCCCAGCTTGGCCTGGATTGCCTCTGTTTTAGTTCCCCTGGTTAGTGCTTTTCTCCCTAACCACTCTTGTGACTGTGATGATGTGAGTAAGGGCTGAGTTGCTAATGATCTATGTGTGAGGTAAGCTGGTTTGAGGGAGGAAATCTATGGACCTAGTCATTTTCCTTGGTGGTAAGCTTTCAGGGGTGCAGAGATTGATCTTCCTGGGGCCTTTTCTGGTCCCAGGAAGATATCGCATAGATGGGACCTCCCAAGACACACATTGAATCTTTAGGCCTGTTTTTCCTATTATGAGGTACGAGTTTCTTCACTGATGGGGATGATGCTTATCTGAGAAGAAATTGTGAAAGGTGGTGTAGTGTGGAGGTGTGGCTTCAGCTTTTAAGTTTTCCTCCAGGTTTTTCCCCTAAGCTTCCTACTTCGGACGGCCTACTTACATGATACTAGTAGGTGATGTCCGGCTAACAACTTCCTAAATATACCTGCAAGCCAGATCAGTGTCTCTTTTCTCTGTATTCCCATGGAAATCAAGAGTCCCGCCGAATTTTCCATCGAAACAGTTGATTTGTGTTGTCTCTAGGAATTCTAAAGGGCGTACCGTTGCTTCCTAACCGGTGTCATTTGGGAGATCCGCCTCTGTACGTTCAAATGATTAATTTTGAGACTTTGCTCATGTGTGCAGTAAACCCTTGAATTCCCTAAGACCTTCCTTTCCTCCATCTCCTACCCCATTAAGCCCGCTTCAGTTCATCTCCTGAATTTCTTTGGAATCTGTCAGCCAGCTCTTCCTCAACTTCCTAATACTGAACTTGCCTGTCTGTTGCGATTAGGTCCTAACTAGTGTCCATATGTCTTGTTTCCTTCCCATCCACTCTTCACACAAGAAACCTTCAAAGCAAGTTGGAACGTTGCTCATAAACATCGCTCACAAACATTGTTTTGAGAATAGAAAACACACTGTTGGCCTTTAAGACTCTGCGTGGTCTAGAATCCTCTCTGCTTCTCTAGCCCCATCTTGTGCCACTTTTGGCCTCACTTTCTATGCTTCAGATACACTGAATTAACCTTAGTTCTCACTCATCTGACAGAAGTCAGTTCAGATACTATTTTTCACTGTGATTCCTAGCATTAAGGAATTTGATTATCAGGTTTTGTATGAGGACTATTTCATCAGGGGTACAGAAGTTCTGGCCATCTCTGGTTTTGGATATCCCTTATTTGTTGAGACCTTTGCGTTGTTTGGTTGCCTTTTGTCTGTTTTCCAGATGGGAAAACAGGAACAAGGGAAGTATAGGTTATTACTAGGTGGGGTTGAACAAGTGGAGCAGCAAACTGCAAAGCAGAAAGAAGAGGGACGCACTATAGAGGGATATGACTTCCATTCTCAAGGCGCCTGCATCCTGTGCAGGGAGACAGCCTAACATAAAATGTGCCTAACAACAAATATATTGACTTCTTACTAAAAATCTCCAGTTCATAGAACCGAGGGGTTTGTACCTTCTCCTTTAAAAGTGGTAGTCCTGGGACTTCCCCGGTGGTCCCGTGGTGAAGACTCTGCGCTTCCAATGCAGCAGGCGTGGGTTCAGTCCCTGGTTGGGGAGCTAAGATCCCACATGCTGCGCAGCCAAAGAAATTTTTTTCGAACGTTATACTCCTGTATTATTGGCTTTAGTGGTTTCGATTTTGTTTTACTGTTAAGAAGATTTCAGTTTATTTACCGGGAACAAACAACACATAATGTAAAAATAGTTTCCCAGAAACGATTTCCATCATTCTCTTCTTCCCTTTCTCCCGCAGACTGGTGTTTCACCTTGACAAGTTCTCTGTCATTCCATAGGAAAGCTGTCTGGCTTGGAGGTTGCAATCCCAGGGAATTTTTCATCAGCGGGGAAGTCTCCATCACTACAGAGGAATCAAGGGAGAAGTCAGTCCCTGGTAAGTGAGATGCTCCCCCTAAACACCAACACAGCAGTCGTGTACCTTTCAAGGGGTTCAGGGGCAAGATGGGCAAGGCATTTCTACTAACTCTTCTTAAGGATCACGGACAGCGCCCTGTGCTACGAGGTAAGCGGTGACTGTTGTAGTTCTTACTGGTGATCCTTTCCTGTCACTGATTCTCGGCTTTCTTTGTATTTCATAGGACTGTTGTCAGTCCAATACAAAATGAGTCTTATTTTTAAAAACCTGAAATGTTTTACAGAGCCTAGCATTCTCATATAGGGTCCTTTCCATTCTCCCCACTCTCCCGAGAGGCCAAGAACACTTCACACCATGAACTAGGAGAGGGGGTAGAGCCCTTTCTGATGAAATACATCAACAAAGACAGAGTCTTAGCCTGCTTGCTCTCTGGACAGGATCTCGGACCACAAGGTCTTCACTCCTGGTGTAAATGAAGGAAGTGAGGACAGTTCAACTGGCACTCTCATAACAAGAGTTCTGAAACACCTTCCAAAGAGACTATAGCAGTAGATGAGGGAAGGGAGTGCTACAGTGTGGCAGTACCGGGGGAATGATCGGCTACAGCAGTGAAAAGTGTGGTACCGATTGGTGTGCTCTCGGGGTTCTTGTACATGTAGCATAGATGACCTCTACAGTGGCCCTCCCACCTTCCCACCTGCATTAGGTGTTCTTTTTTTTTGTAATTTATGTTTATGTATTTATTTACTGTTTGAACCTATTTATTCTACGTATTTATTTTTTTGGCTGCACTGGGTCTCTCATTGCTGTGCACGGGCTTTCTCTAGTTGGCGGCTAGCGGGGGCTACTCTTGCTTGCGGTGTGCGGGCATCTCATCGCGGTGGCTTCTCTTGTTGCGGAGCATGGGCTGTAGGCACGTGGGCTTCGGTAGTTGAGGCTCACGGGCTCTAGAATGCAGGCTCCGTCGTTGTGGCACATGCGCTTAGTTGCTGCACGGCATGTGGGATCTTCGCAGACCAGGGCTCGAACCCGTGTCCCCTGCATTGGCAGGCGCCACCAGGGAAGCCCTAGGTGTTCTCATATAGAGTCTAAAAACAGAGAGCACTGAGAGAAGGTAGTGGTTATTAAAGGCTCAGGATCTAAATTCTACCTGTCTCTACACCCCTTCCCAGCTGTCGATTTGACCCCATTTTTCAATGCTGACCTCATTGTTCAACTTTTCTCTGCCGTCTGTATACTCACCTTGAAAACTTGTTTCTGTGATGCGTTGAGCAGACACAGGGTGGCAGATTGCAGAGGTGGAAGCTGGTGGTCGGATATTTGTGGGCTGAATCTCCTTCAGTCCCATTCCCATTTCTGGTTGCCCAGAGGCCCTACTTCCTGTGTGTGACGCCGAGCCGTAGGATTGCGGGCAGGAGCCAAGTTCTCCATACAGTAAAGACCCCAGTGTGCCTTGGTTATAGTAATATACCTGGCTTCCTTCCTGGCAGGGAAGTGACAGGCGGCTATGCCCCTGATTTGTTCGTGGGCCTCCTGATCCAGCAGTTCCCTTGGCTCTGCCCCTGTCGTCAGCTGCCCCTAGGATAACTCTGAGCCCTAGCCACTTCTCTGGTAGATTTCCCTATTCCCCCACTACAGTCACACCTGAATAAGGCGACTCAGACCTTTCAGAGATGTGTCCTGAACCTCTTGTTTTCTGAAATACCTATCTGGTGGTTGTGAGACTTAAGGCCAGCGTCCCCGAGAGACTTTTTCTATTTCTCCTAGTAAACCTAGACTCCTCTTCTGTCACCTTCAACTCTACTCCAATTGTGTTCTTTCAACCCAGACCTCTGACCCTGCTTTTTACTTCTGCCATTTCATCCTCACTCCTGCTTCCTTTCCTAAATCCATACGTCTCTTTTGGCCTTCCTAGCCCTGGGCCAAGTTCCTTCCTCTTTGCTCAGTTTTTACCCCTTTCCTTCATTCTCCCATCCAACTTTCAGTCCTTCCTTTCTCACGCCCCAGTTAGCAGCATCTGAAAATTCGAAAGGTTTGTTACTCGTCTATTAATTGTATTCCATTTACTTATTCAGTTCTATACCTGTCTTACCTGTGTATGGAAGAACAGCTGGTAGCCAAGGTGGCACCAAGAATCCTAGCAGCTCTCACTTGACGTATCCGTAGTAGTCGGCAATTTCCATTTCGTTTTCCCTCTCGGTGAAAAATTGCAGCTTGCCCGAAGAGGTGTATCTGGCAGCATTCTCCCGTTGTTGTTGAGCCCGCCTCTTCATGGCCTCTCGCTCTGGCCTCTGCTCTTGTTCGATGGGCTTTGACATGACTGGCTCAGGCACGTTGGGTTCCCTCCATGGAACTCGTTGCTTGCTGAAGTCTTGGAGTAGAAATTGGGTTTGGAGCTTGGGTGGGGCCTGGCGCTTATTCACAGCAGGGGGAACAGGCTCCCGCTGGAGAGGAGGGCCAGATGAAGTTTTGGAGGGTGCAGGCCTAGGAGCAGCAGACTGAGGGACACGAGGCTGGGTGTGGTTGGTCCAAGCCGGTTGGGTTGGGTTGGTCACAGTTGGCTGAGCTGGTTTGGCGGGGCCTGGCAAAGAGGCAGGAGCTGGCTGGGATGAATTGACTGCAGCAGGTTGAGCTGAGTCAGTAGAACCAGGCTGGGCACGGTAAGCCCCAGCAGGCCGATGTGAGGCCAGAGACTGTGGCCTCCGAGGAGCGGGTCGAGCTTGAGGCTTGTCCCAGGCAGAAAAAGGCAGAGGTATCAACTTGACCTTCCCAGGAGGAGGCCGCTCATACTGGGCTGGAGATGGACACTCTGTTTCAGCACTGCTGTCTGGTTTCTGGGCTTGGACTTGCGTTTTCTCAGGACCCTTCCCCTCACGTGGGGTATGCCGCCATGGCTGGATAGCTGGGGGTGGCTGGGGGTCTTTGGGGTTGCTTGACTTTCCCAAGAGCCGACAGGAAGAGAGCCCAGTTTTCGTCTCATTCTTCTTCCCCAGCGCATGAAGAACCTTCACAGACTCCAGCATGCGCACGCCAAGGGAGGTTCGAGGCTTTTGAAAGCTCTGTTGGAGAAGCTCAGTTTGGTGTTCCTTTCGCTTCGTGTGGGGGATTGCTGGCTTCTCTTCTGCCTTGACTTTGTTCCCTGACTGCTTGTTCTCTTCAGCCTTGTTTCTCCCTCTGGTCCTTTTGGTCTTTTCCTGCCCGTGGCTCTTAGTTTTGCTGATCTTTCTGGATGCAGCTTTCTGAGGTTTGCCTTGAGAGTGCTTGGCCGTGTTCACAGGAGCCCTGTCACTGACTGCAGCGTGGCAGGTAACCACTTCTCCCCCTAACAGGCACTCTGGTTTCTTTGGCTGGATTTTGGCCTTGGGAGCGCCACTGATAGGCTCAGAGGCTTTCTGTTTGTTCTTCCTGGGTTGATCAGAGGGAACCTTTATGACACTTGGCTTTTCCTGCACCTGATTCACCTTAATGGCTCTGGTGTCTTTAGCTTTGATCACGTTGGGACCTTGGGATTGATCAAGATCTTTCAAAGGATTAAAGAGCTGGGGAAGGTGAATATCCTCCGCCAGTGTAGTAACGTCTGCAAGACCACTGCTAGGTTCAATCCCATTTTCAAGTGTCCCTAGGTCCTGACGACTCCGGCTGTTCTCTCCCAGATCAGCATTTTCAGAACCAGGCTGCTCCTCTTGGCTGAGGGGATCGGTGCAGGCCAGCGGCTGGTGAATATCAGGGATTCCTAAAGGGAGTAGTGGAGGATCTTGGTTCTCTGTTGGGATCTGGTAGGCATCCAGAGGCTTTGAAAGCTTGGTTTTGATATCATCCACGTGCTTACTCTCTATTTGTCCCTGGCTTGGAGCTGGAGGCAGGGCCAGGAGACGCCTGGCACTCTGGACTGGAGCTGTCACTGAAATGTCCCCAAGTTCAGATGGTGGGTTACTCTCAAGTATGTGGCTGTTTCTGCTACTGCAGGACTTGGGGAGTTCTTGACGTTGTGTCACACAAAACGTCTGGCTTGGAGGTTGCAATCCCAGGGAATTTTTCATCACCAGGGGGGAGGTCTCCATCCCTACAAAGGGATCAAGGGAGAAGTCAGTCCCTGGTAAGTGAGATGCTCCCCCTAAACACCAACACAGCAGTCATGTACCTTTCAAGGGGTTCAGGGGCAAGATGGGCAAGGCATTTCTACTAACTCTTCTTAAGGATCATGGACAGTGCCCTATGCTACGAGGTAAGCGGTGACTGTTGTAATTCTTACTGGTGAGCCTTTCCTGTCACTGATTCTCGGCTCGCTTTGTATTTCATAGGACTGTTATAAGTCCATACAAAATGAGTCTTATTTTTAAAAACCTGAAATGTTTTACAGAGCCTAGCATATTCTCATATAGGGTCCTTTCCATTCTCCCCACTCTCCCGAGAGGCCAAGAACACGTCACACCATGAACTAGGAGAGGGGGTAGAGCCCTTTCTGATGAAATACATCAGCAAAGACAGAGTCTTAGCCTGCTTGCTCTCTGGACAGGATCTCGGACCACAAGGTCTTCAATCCTGGTATAAATGAAGGAAGTGAGGACAGTTCAACTGGCACTCTCATAACAAGAGTTCTGAAACACCTTCCAAAGAGACTATAGCAGTAGATGAGGGAAGGGAGTGCTACAGTGTGGCAGTACAGGGGGAACGATCGGCTACAGCAGTGAAAAGTGTGGTACCGATTGGTGTGCTCTCGGGGTTCTTGTACATGTAGCATAGATGACCTCTACAGTGGCCCTCCCACCTTCCCACCTGCATTAGGTGTTCTTCTTTTTGTAATTTATGTTTATGTATTTATTTACTGTTTGAACTTATTTATTCTGCGTATTTATTTTTTTGGCTGCACTGGGTCTCTCATTGCTGTGCACGGGCTTTCTCTATTTGGCGGCTAGCGGGGGCTACTCTTGGTTGCGGTTTGCGGGCTTCTCATCGCGGTGGCTTCTCTTGTTGCGGAGCATGGGCTGTAGGCACGTGGGCTTCGGTAGCTGAGGCTCACGGGCTCTAGAATGCAGGCTCCGTCGTTGTGGCACATGCGCTTAGTTGCTGCACGGCATGTGGGATCTCCGCAGACCAGGGCTCGAACCCGTGTCCCCCGCATTGCATTGGCAGGCGGATTCTTAACCACGGCGCCACCAGGGAAGCCCTAGGTGTTCTCATGTAGAGTCTAAAAACAGAGGGCACTGAGCGAAGGTAGTGGTTATTAAAGGCTCAGGATCTAAATTCTACCTGCCTCTACACCCCTTCCCAGCTGTCGATTTGACCCCATTTTTGAATGCCGACCTCATTCTTCAACTTTCTCTGGCGTTTGTTATACTCACCTTGAAAACTTGTTTCTGTGATGCGTTGAGCAGGCACAGGGTGGCAGACTGCAGAGGTGGAAGCTGGTGGTCGGATATTTGTGGGCTGAATCTCCTTCAGTCCCATTCCCATTTCTGGTTGCCCAGAGGCCCGACTTCCTGTGTATGACGCCGAGCCGTAGGATTGCGGGCAGGAGCCAAGTTCTCCATACAGTAAAGACCCCAGTGTGCCTTGGTTATAGTAATATACCTGGCTTCCTTCCTGGCAGGGAAGTGGCAGGCGGCTCTGCCCCTGATTTGGAATCTGAGATGGTGTTCCCTGAGCAAGGCTGGCAGAAAGCGATGGATGTAGAGGGACCATGTTCTTGGCGTCTGAAGTTTTATCATACTGGGCTGCCAGAAACATGGAGGAGGCAGCTGTGTGGCGGTCAGTGAGTGCCAGAGTAAAGTCTCCGAGAGAAGAAGAATTCTTTTCAGTGCTTGCTGTGATGTCCCACTCAAGAACACCTGGATAGGAAGCAGCTGAAGTGGAGATCTGGCTGTGGTCCGTAACTCCAGATAACATAGTCGTGCTAGAATGTTGGTAAAGGTAGGCACTACCCATGAGTGTCTGGAAAGGGGTACCAGTAGCCGATGCCGAACTGACGGCAGGGGCAGAGACTCTGGAGAAGTTGCAGACACTTCGTGTTAGGGAAGTTGCATTGCTCACCACAGGAGGAGAATGCTGCAGAGAATTTAGAGTTCCACGTAGAGATGGATGTTGGAAATTTTCTGTAAGAACAAGAGGGTCATGACAAACTCAGGGAGGTTGAGAAATTCTCACTACGTTTGAGGAACGGCATCATCTGAAGGTTCTTGCTATCAGGACACCTCTACTATCACTACTTCCTGAGAAACCCAAAATCAGACAGTTAATGATGGCTGTAAGGACTGAGCAGTTTTCCACTCTTCTCTATTAACTGCCTGTGCTCCCAATCTTGGGCACAGACGGGCAGAAGAGCCAAGTGGTGTGGTTCAGAGATTGTTCTCTAGGCTGGAAGCAACCTTCTCCCTGCCCTGTCTTTCCCTTCAGCCTGCACTCGTATTGACTTCTATGCTATTTCCTAGACTGGAAGCATTTTAGAACTAGGAGGCCCTTAGAGAACTTCGATGTTCTCAGTCTCATTTCGTGAGTAAGGAAACTGAGGCTCAGAGAGGTCGGGTTGACTTGTTCAAGTTCTCTCATTATGTTAGTATCATTACCAGGTTTCAGAACCTAAGTATCCTGACTTCCTTGCCAGGACTCCACTCTGAGCATGATACTGCCAGAAAGCAGGAGAAACAGAACTTATAATATAGGCATTTTTTTTGTCCATTAGAAAACAGTACGGCTATTACCATTGTCGTCTTCAGTGTCTCCCTTTGCTTGTGCAGTTCCCACGCTATTACCTAGAGGTGACGTACAGCTCAGTCCAACTGGTGAATTGAAAGAGTCATTTTTGCCCTCTTCAAGCCTGGTTTCTCATCCTACCTCAAAATGATTACCCGAAAGTGGATTTCTTAAGTGCTTTTGGAAAGGGAAAAGTTATCTGATTCCTTCAGATTACTCATCTATAAAGTGGTTATAACACCACCACCAATAATAATAGCAGTAATAATTAATAGATGAATAAGCTGATCTATTGCGTATGGTTTATATGGAGGAAGATACAATAAGTTCTAGAAAGACAAAGAAAAATCATGACAAGCATATTACGTTAACGAAAAAGAAATCCATAGATATTAATGAAAACTGGGGTATGTGGCAAGTATCGAAGCCTAATG
This sequence comes from Balaenoptera ricei, assembly GCF_028023285.1. NCBI lineage: Eukaryota > Metazoa > Chordata > Mammalia > Artiodactyla > Balaenopteridae > Balaenoptera > Balaenoptera ricei. Next base: position 37,741,319 of record NC_082651.1, read on the forward strand.
AATTTACTAACAAATGGCATTCTGTACCATCCATGCAACATTATGAAAGTGAATTTTGCCCACTCTATTTTAGTGAATACTATTAACCAGAAAACACGATGGAGGTGATAGAGGTGAATGAATTCCTAGCCAATGCATACAGACAGAGAAGGTATGTCAGTAAAAAATGCATAACAAGCAACAGAATGCAATAAATGTGCATGTATAGGTAGCCACAACACACATAGACAAGTATTTCAATGAAAACCGGTGCGAAGCAGACGGCAAAATAATAAGTGTAAAAGAGTTTCATTATTGTGCTCCTTCATATTTTTACCCAGCAAGTAAGAGGTATTAAGCCTAGGAGAAATATATATTTCAATGAATATAGCTTATATAATAAGCAGAAAGGAAGCTTAAAATGTATCAGGAAGGTTTTTGGATTTATCCTAGAACTTAGATTAGAATCATCTTCAGCATCCAAGAAGATGGCATCCCAAAACCTCAAAAAACCATCATGCCTAGAATCCCATTAAAAAAGATTTTCAAATGTAAGAAAATCCACAGGACTCCACAATATGGTTTTCGATAAACGTGGATGTTTGTTTGTTTTGTTTCTTTGGCCGCGCCGCGTGGCCCTGGCCGTGAAAGCACCGAGTCCTAAGCACTGGACCGCCAGGGAATTCCCTAAGTGGGGGGGAATTAGAGATGTGGGGCTTGACTTTTTCTTCTTCTTCTTCTTCTTCGGTAGCTAAGATCTACAAGCGAACGATGGCTGTTGATCAATGTGCTCTCTGTGTTAGGAAGGAAATAACTGTAAAAATGAAAAGCAGCCTTGCCTTAGAACCTACATATCACACAAAGGAAAATAGTCCTTCTGATTCAATTTAGAAGATATCACTTAAAATGTTGAATTGGCGAAATGTCTACCTAGTTTAAAAATTAGAAAGAATAAAACACTGAAAAGCAGCCCCCTAGATAACCACTGTGGTTGCTTGTTTATAGGAGGCATCATTTCTAAAACGTATTTCTAAAACGTTTATATTCAAAACTGTCAAGTGGCCAACTGTATTCAGAGAGGCAATAAAAGAAAGAAAACGGAGTATGACTTTTCTGATAAGCTGCCTTTCCTGGTGATCCCCTGTTCTGGCCTTACTTTCCTTCTTAGTCTGTTAATGTAAGGGTTTGCTACCATCAACTTGGTTTTGCCCTGCTCTGAGCAGGTTTCCCTCTGTGCTGTTTCTGCTTTAATTGAAAATCTTTGGTTCCCATCAGCATTCCATTGCAAACTCCGTTTTTCTTGAGAGCTCCTCTATGCTTTCCCTCTTCATTCTTACATTTTCTCCCATCTCTTGGTGCCTGTTGGCCTGTGCTAATGAAAACCATCCTAAACTTCCTTACGCTCGACTCTGTGCCTCCCTGTAGAGCCCAGTACTCTCCATCCTCTCTCCCTATTCTCTCTTTTCAACTAGTCGAAATCCTAGTGGAGGGAGACCATTAGAGATGAAACATCTTGGTATATATTGCTAGTTTTCTATGTCCCCTGGCTTTTCTATGTTTCTGTTGAAACACTCTTGAGAAGTGTCTGATTTCGTTTTCTACATGGGTACCCTTTAAGGCTCAATACTGGAAAAGAAGGGGATCAGAGTGATCAACCCAATGTGGTATCCTAACGTAACAGTTAAGGAAAGCAACAGGCTTTGTGAGACAGCCAGTGATTTGTCCAAAGTCACACAGATAGTAAACGTCAAAGTCAAAAGTGAAATTAGGTCTCCAGACTTGTAGTTCAATACTTTCCCTCATTATTCCATGCTATTTTGAATCTCCTACTCAATTTAGGGGCAAAAGAAATCGAACGCAAAACTTTCCAAAGTTTCTTTTCTTACCTGACATGGTCAGAGAAGAGGAAGCATCCACTGCAGGTACAAGGGATGAGGAGACAACACTAGAGGATGTCTGAGTGGCTGCAGCTGAACGGCGCACGTGTCCAGTACAGAGGTCACTGGTTACTGGTCCAAACAGCTCCACGGAAACCCCAAGACTCTACCAAGTGGTAGTAGGTTTGGTAGGAGAGTGATGTCACAAAGCAGGCAGTTGAAAGGTATGAGAGAGCCAATAGGGAGGTCCGATCCCCAACAGGAAGGCGGGCTTGGGTGAAGAGAGTGTAGGAGAGCTAAAACAACACCTGAGTTTCTGAGCTCTGGGGAGGAAATCCTAGAAGACAGATTTACCTCCCCCAGGCTCTTCCATTAGGGAAATCATTGCAACATTTCTTACAGACGTTCATTAATACACTGAACTAAGAGTTACTTACATTCTACAGAGTATTCTATTTTATGTATCATATACTTAGAGCTATATAGATCTTATTTAATTAATAATCCTTAGGAAGGAAAGAGCCATCTAGTTTGAACTATTACAGTTGTTCTGAAATCATATGTGTCTAATGAGTGAACTGATAGCAGCTTTTAAGGAGCCAAAGTAGGGATTAAGAAGCTCTCTTTGTAACTTGGTTCAAGAGTAGGGTGAAGTTTGTTGAGTGTACCTTGTGGAGAATGTTGTGGTCCAAGGCTCTTCTCTTTTAGTTTCTTCTCCTTGACTCCTACCTTCCTTGGGCTGGGCTAGGCTGGGGGCCAGGTTGGACTTGCGACTTAACATTTCTCTTCCGCTTTCTCTTGTTTTTTTTTCTTCCATTATGGGCATTGCTTCGAGGACAAGCCTTGATCTTGCATTGGACGTTACTTCCTGTCAACTTCCAGCAGCAGGAGTCTTCTTTTCAGTGCTTGATGCCTCACGAAATAGACTCTGCCCGTTGGCAGCAAATACCAGAGAGCTAGGAGACAGAGCTGGTTGCAGACCTTTCCTCTTCCAGCCTTTGGTTGCAATTGTTTGGCCCGTAATTTGCTAGCTCTAGTTCCTTGGGCCACACAGGTATCCTGCCATCTCCAGCTCTTGTTATATGTGAGAGACATTCTGAACACTGTCCCTTTTTCTTTGCACAGAAGTATATACAGTGTGGCAGTTACTGTAATCTCCTCCGCCTTGCAAACAGCCACTCTAGAATCTTGGACCTCTAGGACTCTCTGTCTTTTTTTTTTTTTTTTTTTTTTTTTTTTTTTAAAGATTTATTTTATTGATTGACTGCTATGTTGGGTCTTCATTTCTGCGCTAGGGCTTTCTCCAGTTGCGGCAAGCGGGGGCCACTCTTCATCACGGTGCGCGGGCCTCTCACTATCGTGGCCTCTCTCGTTGCGGAGCACAGGCTCCAGACGCGCAGGCTCAGTAGTTGTGGCTCACGGGCCTAGTTGCTCCACGGCATGTGGGATCTTCCCAGACCAGGGCTCGAACCCGTGTCCCCTGCATTGGCAGGCAGATTCTCAACCACTGCGCCACCAGAGAAGCCCCAGGACTCTCTGTCTTGCATGCTTGGGGGCAAGGCCAAGCAAAATGAAGAGGAGAATAATTAGAGAAAGAGGAGGACGTTGGTGGAGAATTGGGAGCAGGTAAGGTGAAAAGGGCACAGGAGAAAAGAGATGCATGTAGACTTTTTGGTTTCTGTGGGAAACAGGTTGACACACTTGGGCCTCATTTGGTATTAACAGAACAGAGAGTTAAAGATCTAAGTAGCTAGATAGTGTGCAGCAACTGCCATGAAGTCTGTACACTGAAGAGAACAGTCTCACATCTAGTTTTCATTTTGTTTTATGTCATAGTACCTTATTTATAGCATTCACTGGTGTGTTTGTAGAATACAGATGTTTTCAAATGCTCTGGTTTTGTCTACATGGTTATCTCCTTGTCCTGTTTGTAAGGAATCCAACATTGTAAGACATATTGCATGTTTTTCTCTTGACGACTGTTGACCTTGAAGCGTCATGAGCTAACTTGAGCTGTTGGATTCTGTGGAGAAACGTTCAAAAGGGTCTATGAAAAAGGCACTGTGGTGAGTCGCATTATGCACCCGAGCGTAAGGAGCAGATATCTGCCACCAGCCCAGCTTGGCCTGGATTGCCTCTGTTTTAGTTCCCCTGGTCAGTGCTTTTCTCCCTAACCACTCTTGTGACTGTGATAATGTGAGTAAGGGCGGAGTTGCTAATGATCTATGTGTGAGGTAAGCTGGTTTGAGGGAGGAAATCTATGGACCTAGTCATTTTCCTTGGTGGTAAGCTTTCAGGGGTGCAGAGATTGATCTTCCTGGGGCCTTTTCTGGTCCCAGGAAGATATCGCATAGATGGGACCCCCCAAGACACACATTGAATCTTTAGGCCTGTTTTTCCTATTATGAGGTACGAGTTTCTTCACTGATGGGGATGATGCTTATCTGAGAAGAAATTGTGAAAGGTGGTGTAGTGTAGAGGTGTGGCTTCAGCTTTTAAGTTTTCCTCCAGGTTTTTCCCCTAAGCTTCCTACTTCGGACGGCCTACTTACATGATACTAGTAGGTGATGTCCGGCTAACAACTTCCTAAATATACCTGCAAGCCAGATCAGTGTCTCTTTTCTCTGTATTCCCATGGAAGTCAAGAGTCCCGCCGAATTTTCCATCGAAACAGTTGATTTGTGTTGTCTCTAGGAATTCTAAAGGGCGTACCGTTGCTTCCTAACCGGTGTCATTTGGGAGATCCGCCTCTGTACGTTCAAATGATTAATTTTGAGACTTTGCTCATGTGTGCAGTAAACCCTTGAATTCCCTAAGACCTTCCTTTCCTCCATCTCCTACCCCATTAAGCCCGCTTCAGTTCATCTCCTGAATTTCTTTGGAATCTGTCAGCCAGCTCTTCCTCAACTTCCTAATACTGAACTTGCCTGTCTGTTGCGATTAGGTCCTAACTAGTGTCCATATATCTTGTTTCCTTCCAATCCACTCTTCACACAAGAAACCTTCAAAGCAAGTTGGAACGGTGCTCATAAACATCGCTCACAAACATTGTTTTGAGAATAGAAAACACACTGTTGGCCTTTAAGACTCTGCGTGGTCTAGAATCCTCTCTGCTTCTCTAGTCCCATCTTGTGCCACTTTTGCCCTCACTTTCTATGCTTCAGATACACTGAATTAACCTTAGTTCTCACTCATCTGACAGAAGTCAGTTCAGATACTATTTTTCACTGTGATTCCTAGCATTAAGGAATTTGATTATCAGGTTTTGTATGAGGACTATTTCATCAGGGGTACAGAAGTTCTGGCCATCTCTGGTTTTGGATATCCCTTATTTGTTGAGACCTTTGCGTTGTTTGGTGGCCTTTTGTCTGTTTTCCAGATGGGAAAACAGGAACAAGGGAAGTATAGGTTATTACTAGGTGGGGTTGAACAAGTGGAGCAGCAAACTGCAAAGCAGAAAGAAGAGGGACGTACTATAGAGGGATATGACTTCCATTCTCAAGGCGCCTGCATCCTGTGCAGGGAGACAGCCTAACATAAAATGTGCCTAACAACAAATATATTGACTTCTTACTAAAAATCTCCAGTTCATAGAACCGAGGGGTTTGTACCTTCTCCTTTAAAAGTGATAGTCCTGGGACTTCCCCGGTGGTCCCGTGGTGAAGACTCTGCGCTTGCAATGCAGCAGGCGTGGGTTCAATCCCTGGTTGGGGAGCTAAGATCCCACATGCTGCGCAGCCAAAGAAATTTTTTTCGAACGTTATACTCCTGTATTATTGGCTTTAGTGGTTTCGATTTTGTTTTACTGTTAAGAAGATTTCAGTTTATTTACCGGGAACAAACAACACATAATGTAAAAATAGTTTCCCAGAAACGATTTCCATCATTCTCTTCTTCCCTTTCTCCCGCAGACTGGTGTTTCACCTTGACAAGTTCTCTGTCATTCCATAGGAAAGCTGTCTGGCTTGGAGGTTGCAATCCCAGGGAATTTTTCATCAGCGGGGAAGTCTCCATCACTACAGAGGAATCAAGGGAGAAGTCAGTCCCTGGTAAGTGAGATGCTCCCCCTAAACACCAACACAGCAGTCGTGTACCTTTCAAGGGGTTCAGGGGCAAGATGGGCAAGGCATTTCTACTAACTCTTCTTAAGGATCACGGACAGCGCCCTGTGCTACGAGGTAAGCGGTGACTGTTGTAGTTCTTACTGGTGATCCTTTCCTGTCACTGATTCTCGGCTTTCTTTGTATTTCATAGGACTGTTGTCAGTCCAATACAAAATGAGTCTTATTTTTAAAAACCTGAAATGTTTTACAGAGCCTAGCATTCTCATATAGGGTCCTTTCCATTCTCCCCACTTTCCCGAGAGGCCAAGAACACTTCACACCATGAACTAGGAGAGGGGGTAGAGCCCTTTCTGATGAAATACATCAACAAAGACAGAGTCTTAGCCTGCTTGCTCTCTGGACAGGATCTCGGACCACAAGGTCTTCACTCCTGGTGTAAATGAAGGAAGTGAGGACAGTTCAACTGGCACTCTCATAACAAGAGTTCTGAAACACCTTCCAAAGAGACTATAGCAGTAGATGAGGGAAGGGAGTGCTACAGTGTGGCAGTACCGGGGGAATGATCGGCTACAGCAGTGAAAAGTGTGGTACCGATTGGTGTGCTCTCGGGGTTCTTGTACATGTAGCATAGATGACCTCTACAGTGGCCCTCCCACCTTCCCACCTGCATTAGGTGTTCTTTTTTTTTGTAATTTATGTTTATGTATTTATTTACTGTTTGAACTTATTTATTCTACGTATTTATTTTTTTGGCTGCACTGGGTCTCTCATTGCTGTGCACGGGCTTTCTCTAGTTGGCGGCTAGCGGGGGCTACTCTTGCTTGCGGTGTGCGGGCATCTCATCGCGGTGGCTTCTCTTGTTGCGGAGCATGGGCTGTAGGCACGTGGGCTTCGGTAGTTGAGGCTCACGGGCTCTAGAATGCAGGCTCCGTCGTTGTGGCACATGCGCTTAGTTGCTGCACGGCATGTGGGATCTTCGCAGACCAGGGCTCGAACCCGTGTCCCCTGCATTGGCAGGCGCCACCAGGGAAGCCCTAGGTGTTCTCATATAGAGTCTAAAAACAGAGAGCACTGAGAGAAGGTAGTGGTTATTAAAGGCTCAGGATCTAAATTCTACCTGTCTCTACACCCCTTCCCAGCTGTCGATTTGACCCCATTTTTCAATGCTGACCTCATTGTTCAACTTTTCTCTGCCGTCTGTATACTCACCTTGAAAACTTGTTTCTGTGATGCGTTGAGCAGACACAGGGTGGCAGATTGCAGAGGTGGAAGCTGGTGGTCGGATATTTGTGGGCTGAATCTCCTTCAGTCCCGTTCCCATTTCTGGTTGCCCAGAGGCCCTACTTCCTGTGTGTGACGCCGAGCCGTAGGATTGCGGGCAGGAGCCAAGTTCTCCATACAGTAAAGACCCCAGTGTGCCTTGGTTATAGTAATATACCTGGCTTCCTTCCTGGCAGGGAAGTGACAGGCGGCTATGCCCCTGATTTGTTCGTGGGCCTCCTGATCCAGCAGTTCCCTTGGCTCTGCCCCTGTCGTCAGCTGCCCCTAGGATAACTCTGAGCCCTAGCCACTTCTCTGGTAGATTTCTCTATTCCCCCACTACAGTCACACCTGAATAAGGCGACTCAGACCTTTCAGAGATGTGTCCTGAACCTCTTGTTTTCTGAAATACCTATCTGGTGGTTGTGAGACTTAAGGCCAGCGTCCCCGAGAGACTTTTTCTATTTCTCCTAGTAAACCTAGACTCCTCTTCTGTCACCTTCAACTCTACTCCAATTGTGTTCTTTCAACCCAGACCTCTGACCCTGCTTTTTACTTCTGCCATTTCATCCTCACTCCTGCTTCCTTTCCTAAATCCATACGTCTCTTTTGGCCTTCCTAGCCCTGGGCCAAGTTCCTTCCTCTTTGCTCAGTTTTTACCCCTTTCCTTCATTCTCCCATCCAACTTTCAGTCCTTCCTTTCTCACGCCCCAGTTAGCAGCATCTGAAAATTCGAAAGGTTTGTTACTCGTCTATTAATTGTATTCCATTTACTTATTCAGTTCTATACCTGTCTTACCTGTGTATGGAAGAACAGCTGGTAGCCAAGGTGGCACCAAGAATCCTAGCAGCTCTCACTTGACGTATCCGTAGTAGTCGGCAATTTCCATTTCGTTTTCCCTCTCGGTGAAAAATTGCAGCTTGCCCGAAGAGGTGTATCTGGCAGCATTCTCCCGTTGTTGTTGAGCCCGCCTCTTCATGGCCTCTCGCTCTGGCCTCTGCTCTTGTTCGATGGGCTTTGACATGACTGGCTCAGGCACGTTGGGTTCCCTCCATGGAACTCGTTGCTTGCTGAAGTCTTGGAGTAGAAATTGGGTTTGGAGCTTGGGTGGGGCCTGGCGCTTATTCACAGCAGGGGGAACAGGCTCCCGCTGGAGAGGAGGGCCAGATGAAGTTTTGGAGGGTGCAGGCCTAGGAGCAGCAGACTGAGGGACACGAGGCTGGGTGTGGTTGGTCCAAGCCGGTTGGGTTGGGTTGGTCACAGTTGGCTGAGCTGGTTTGGCGGGGCCTGGCAAAGAGGCAGGAGCTGGCTGGGATGAATTGACTGCAGCAGGTTGAGCTGAGTCAGTAGAACCAGGCTGGGCACGGTAAGCCCCAGCAGGCCGATGTGAGGCCAGAGACTGTGGCCTCCGAGGAGCGGGTCGAGCTTGAGGCTTGTCCCAGGCAGAAAAAGGCAGAGGTATCAACTTGACCTTCCCAGGAGGAGGCCGCTCATACTGGGCTGGAGATGGACACTCTGTTTCAGCACTGCTGTCTGGTTTCTGGGCTTGGACTTGCGTTTTCTCAGGACCCTTCCCCTCACGTGGGGTATGCCGCCATGGCTGGATAGCTGGGGGTGGCTGGGGGTCTTTGGGGTTGCTTGACTTTCCCAAGAGCCGACAGGAAGAGAGCCCAGTTTTCGTCTCATTCTTCTTCCCCAGCGCATGAAGAACCTTCACAGACTCCAGCATGCGCACGCCAAGGGAGGTTCGAGGCTTTTGAAAGCTCTGTTGGAGAAGCTCAGTTTGGTGTTCCTTTCGCTTCGTGTGGGGGATTGCTGGCTTCTCTTCTGCCTTGACTTTGTTCCCTGACTGCTTGTTCTCTTCAGCCTTGTTTCTCCCTCTGGTCCTTTTGGTCTTTTCCTGCCCGTGGCTCTTAGTTTTGCTGATCTTTCTGGATGCAGCTTTCTGAGGTTTGCCTTGAGAGTGCTTGGCCGTGTTCACAGGAGCCCTGTCACTGACTGCAGCGTGGCAGGTAACCACTTCTCCCCCTAACAGGCACTCTGGATTCTTTGGCTGGATTTTGGCCTTGGGAGCGCCACTGATAGGCTCAGAGGCTTTCTGTTTGTTCTTCCTGGGTTGATCAGAGGGAACCTTTATGACACTTGGCTTTTCCTGCACCTGATTCACCTTAATGGCTCTGGTGTCTTTAGCTTTGATCACGTTGGGACCTTGGGATTGATCAAGCTCTTTCAAAGGATTAAAGAGCTGGGGAAGGTGAATATCCTCCGCCAGTGTAGTAATGTCTGCAAGACCACTGCTAGGTTCAGTCCCATTTTCAAGTGTCCCTAGGTCCTGACGACTCCGGCTGTTCTCTCCCAGATCAGCATTTTCAGAACCAGGCTGCTCCTCTTGGCTGAGGGGATCGGTGCAGGCCAGCGGCTGGTGAATATCAGGGATTCCTAAAGGGAGTAGTGGAGGATCTTGGTTCTCTGTTGGGATCTGGTAGGCATCCAGAGGCTTTGAAAGCTTGGTTTTGATATCATCCACGTGCTTACTCTCTATTTGTCCCTGGCTTGGAGCTGGAGGCAGGGCCAGGAGACGCCTGGCACTCTGGACTGGAGCTGTCACTGAAATGTCCCCAAGTTCAGATGGTGGGTTACTCTCAAGTATGTGGCTGTTTCTGCTACTGCAGGACTTGGGGAGTTCTTGACGTTGTGTCACACAAAACGTCTGGCTTGGAGGTTGCAATCCCAGGGAATTTTTCATCACCAGGGGGGAGGTCTCCATCCCTACAAAGGGATCAAGGGAGAAGTCAGTCCCTTGTAAGTGAGATGCTCCCCCTAAACACCAACACAGCAGTCATGTACCTTTCAAGGGGTTCAGGGGCAAGATGGGCAAGGCATTTCTACTAACTCTTCTTAAGGATCATGGACAGTGCCCTATGCTACGAGGTAAGCGGTGACTGTTGTAATTCTTACTGGTGAGCCTTTCCTGTCACTGATTCTCGGCTCGCTTTGTATTTCATAGGACTGTTATAAGTCCAATACAAAATGAGTCTTATTTTTAAAAACCTGAAATGTTTTACAGAGCCTAGCATATTCTCATATAGGGTCCTTTCCATTCTCCCCACTCTCCCGAGAGGCCAAGAACACGTCACACCATGAACTAGGAGAGGGGGTAGAGCCCTTTCTGATGAAATACATCAGCAAAGACAGAGTCTTAGCCTGCTTGCTCTCTGGACAGGATCTCGGACCACAAGGTCTTCAATCCTGGTATAAATGAAGGAAGTGAGGACAGTTCAACTGGCACTCTCATAACAAGAGTTCTGAAACACCTTCCAAAGAGACTATAGCAGTAGATGAGGGAAGGGAGTGCTACAGTGTGGCAGTACAGGGGGAACGATCGGCTACAGCAGTGAAAAGTGTGGTACCGATTGGTGTGCTCTCGGGGTTCTTGTACATGTAGCATAGATGACCTCTACAGTGGCCCTCCCACCTTCCCACCTGCATTAGGTGTTCTTCTTTTTGTAATTTATGTTTATGTATTTATTTACTGTTTGAACTTATTTATTCTGCGTATTTATTTTTTTGGCTGCACTGGGTCTCTCATTGCTGTGCACGGGCTTTCTCTAGTTGGCGGCTAGCGGGGGCTACTCTTGGTTGCGGTGTGCGGGCTTCTCATCGCGGTGGCTTCTCTTGTTGCGGAGCATGGGCTGTAGGCACGTGGGCTTCGGTAGCTGAGGCTCACGGGCTCTAGAATGCAGGCTCCGTCGTTGTGGCACATGCGCTTAGTTGCTGCACGGCATGTGGGATCTTCGCAGACCAGGGCTCGAACCCGTGTCCCCTGCATTGGCAGGCGCCACCAGGGAAGCCCTAGGTGTTCTCATATAGAGTCTAAAAACAGAGAGCACTGAGAGAAGGTAGTGGTTATTAAAGGCTCAGGATCTAAATTCTACCTGTCTCTACACCCCTTCCCAGCTGTCGATTTGACCCCATTTTTCAATGCTGACCTCATTGTTCAACTTTTCTCTGCCGTCTGTATACTCACCTTGAAAACTTGTTTCTGTGATGCGTTGAGCAGACACAGGGTGGCAGATTGCAGAGGTGGAAGCTGGTGGTCGGATATTTGTGGGCTGAATCTCCTTCAGTCCCATTCCCATTTCTGGTTGCCCAGAGGCCCTACTTCCTGTGTGTGACGCCGAGCCGTAGGATTGCGGGCAGGAGCCAAGTTCTCCATACAGTAAAGACCCCAGTGTGCCTTGGTTATAGTAATATACCTGGCTTCCTTCCTGGCAGGGAAGTGACAGGCGGCTATGCCCCTGATTTGTTCGTGGGCCTCCTGATCCAGCAGTTCCCTTGGCTCTGCCCCTGTCGTCAGCTGCCCCTAGGATAACTCTGAGCCCTAGCCACTTCTCTGGTAGATTTCCCTATTCCCCCACTACAGTCCCACCTGAATAAGGCGACTCAGACCTTTCAGAGATGTGTCCTGAACCTCTTGTTTTCTGAAATACCTATCTGGTGGTTGTGAGACTTAAGGCCAGCGTCCCCGAGAGACTTTTTCTATTTCTCCTAGTAAACCTAGACTCCTCTTCTGTCACCTTCAACTCTACTCCAATTGTGTTCTTTCAACCCAGACCTCTGACCCTGCTTTTTACTTCTGCCATTTCATCCTCACTCCTGCTTCCTTTCCTAAATCCATACGTCTCTTTTGGCCTTCCTAGCCCTGGGCCAAGTTCCTTCCTCTTTGCTCAGTTTTTACCCCTTTCCTTCATTCTCCCATCCAACTTTCAGTCCTTCCTTTCTCACGCCCCAGTTAGCAGCATCTGAAAATTCGAAAGGTTTGTTACTCGTCTATTAATTGTATTCCATTTACTTATTCAGTTCTATACCTGTCTTACCTGTGTATGGAAGAACAGCTGGTAGCCAAGGTGGCACCAAGAATCCTAGCAGCTCTCACTTGACGTATCCGTAGTAGTCGGCAATTTCCATTTCGTTTTCCCTCTCGGTGAAAAATTGCAGCTTGCCCGAAGAGGTGTATCTGGCAGCATTCTCCCGTTGTTGTTGAGCCCGCCTCTTCATGGCCTCTCGCTCTGGCCTCTGCTCTTGTTCGATGGGCTTTGACATGACTGGCTCAGGCACGTTGGGTTCCCTCCATGGAACTCGTTGCTTGCTGAAGTCTTGGAGTAGAAATTGGGTTTGGAGCTTGGGTGGGGCCTGGCGCTTATTCACAGCAGGGGGAACAGGCTCCCGCTGGAGAGGAGGGCCAGATGAAGTTTTGGAGGGTGCAGGCCTAGGAGCAGCAGACTGAGGGACACGAGGCTGGGTGTGGTTGGTCCAAGCCGGTTGGGTTGGGTTGGTCACAGTTGGCTGAGCTGGTTTGGCGGGGCCTGGCAAAGAGGCAGGAGCTGGCTGGGATGAATTGACTGCAGCAGGTTGAGCTGAGTCAGTAGAACCAGGCTGGGCACGGTAAGCCCCAGCAGGCCGATGTGAGGCCAGAGACTGTGGCCTCCGAGGAGCGGGTCGAGCTTGAGGCTTGTCCCAGGCAGAAAAAGGCAGAGGTATCAACTTGACCTTCCCAGGAGGAGGCCGCTCATACTGGGCTGGAGATGGACACTCTGTTTCAGCACTGCTGTCTGGTTTCTGGGCTTGGACTTGCGTTTTCTCAGGACCCTTCCCCTCACGTGGGGTATGCCGCCATGGCTGGATAGCTGGGGGTGGCTGGGGGTCTTTGGGGTTGCTTGACTTTCCCAAGAGCCGACAGGAAGAGAGCCCAGTTTTCGTCTCATTCTTCTTCCCCAGCGCATGAAGAACCTTCACAGACTCCAGCATGCGCACGCCAAGGGAGGTTCGAGGCTTTTGAAAGCTCTGTTGGAGAAGCTCAGTTTGGTGTTCCTTTCGCTTCGTGTGGGGGATTGCTGGCTTCTCTTCTGCCTTGACTTTGTTCCCTGACTGCTTGTTCTCTTCAGCCTTGTTTCTCCCTCTGGTCCTTTTGGTCTTTTCCTGCCCGTGGCTCTTAGTTTTGCTGATCTTTCTGGATGCAGCTTTCTGAGGTTTGCCTTGAGAGTGCTTGGCCGTGTTCACAGGAGCCCTGTCACTGACTGCAGCGTGGCAGGTAACCACTTCTCCCCCTAACAGGCACTCTGGTTTCTTTGGCTGGATTTTGGCCTTGGGAGCGCCACTGATAGGCTCAGAGGCTTTCTGTTTGTTCTTCCTGGGTTGATCAGAGGGAACCTTTATGACACTTGGCTTTTCCTGCACCTGATTCACCTTAATGGCTCTGGTGTCTTTAGCTTTGATCACGTTGGGACCTTGGGATTGATCAAGCTCTTTCAAAGGATTAAAGAGCTGGGGAAGGTGAATATCCTCCGCCAGTGTAGTAACGTCTGCAAGACCACTGCTAGGTTCAGTCCCATTTTCAAGTGTCCCTAGGTCCTGACGACTCCGGCTGTTCTCTCCCAGATCAGCATTTTCAGAACCAGGCTGCTCCTCTTGGCTGAGGGGATCGGTGCAGGCCAGCGGCTGGTGAATATCAGGGATTCCTAAAGGGAGTAGTGGAGGATCTTGGTTCTCTGTTGGGATCTGGTAGGCATCCAGAGGCTTTGAAAGCTTGGTTTTGATATCATCCACGTGCTTACTCTCTATTTGTCCCTGGCTTGGAGCTGGAGGCAGGGCCAGGAGACGCCTGGCACTCTGGACTGGAGCTGTCACTGAAATGTCCCCAAGTTCAGATGGTGGGTTACTCTCAAGTATGTGGCTGTTTCTGCTACTGCAGGACTTGGGGAGTTCTTGACTTTGTGTCACACAAAACGTCTGGCTTGGAGGTTGCAATCCCAGGGAATTTTTCATCACCAGGGGGGAGGTCTCCATCCCTACAAAGGGATCAAGGGAGAAGTCAGTCCCTGGTAAGTGAGATGCTCCCCCTAAACACCAACACAGCAGTCGTGTACCTTTCAAGGGGTTCAGGGGCAAGATGGGCAAGGCATTTCTACTAACTCTTCTTAAGGATCATGGACAGTGCCCTATGCTACGAGGTAAGCGGTGACTGTTGTAATTCTTACTGGTGAGCCTTTCCTGTCGCTGATTCTCGGCTCGCTTTGTATTTCATAGGACTGTTATAAGTCCAATACAAAATGAGTCTTATTTTTAAAAACCTGAAATGTTTTACAAAGCCTAGCATATTCTCATATAGGGTCCTTTCCATTCTCCCCACTCTCCCGAGAGGCCAAGAACACGTCACACCATGAACTAGGAGAGGGGGTAGAGCCCTTTCTGATGAAATACATCAGCAAAGACAGAGTCTTAGCCTGCTTGCTCTCTGGACAGGATCTCGGACCACAAGGTCTTCAATCCTGGTATAAATGAAGGAAGTGAGGACAGTTCAACTGGCACTCTCATAACAAGAGTTCTGAAACACCTTCCAAAGAGACTATAGCAGTAGATGAGGGAAGGGAGTGCTACAGTGTGGCAGTACAGGGGGAACGATCGGCTACAGCAGTGAAAAGTGTGGTACCGATTGGTGTGCTCTCGGGGTTCTTGTACATGTAGCATAGATGACCTCTACAGTGGCCCTCCCACCTTCCCACCTGCATTAGGTGTTCTTCTTTTTGTAATTTATGTTTATGTATTTATTTACTGTTTGAACTTATTTATTCTGCGTATTTATTTTTTTGGCTGCACTGGGTCTCTCATTGCTGTGCACGGGCTTTCTCTAGTTGGCGGCTAGCGGGGGCTACTCTTGGTTGCGGTGTGCGGGCTTCTCATCGCGGTGGCTTCTCTTGTTGCGGAGCATGGGCTGTAGGCACGTGGGCTTCGGTAGCTGAGGCTCACGGGCTCTAGAATGCAGGCTCCGTCGTTGTGGCACATGCGCTTAGTTGCTGCACGGCATGTGGGATCTTCGCAGACCAGGGCTCGAACCCGTGTCCCCCGCATTGCATTGGCAGGCGGATTCTTAACCACGGCGCCACCAGGGAAGCCCTAGGTGTTCTCATGTAGAGTCTAAAAACAGAGGGCACTGAGCCAAGGTAGTGGTTATTAAAGGCTCAGGATCTAAATTCTACCTGCCTCTACACCCCTTCCCAGCTGTCGATTTGACCCCATTTTTGAATGCCGACCTCATTCTTCAACTTTCTCTGGCGTTTGTTATACTCACCTTGAAAACTTGTTTCTGTGATGCGTTGAGCAGGCACAGGGTGGCAGACTGCAGAGGTGGAAGCTGGTGGTCGGATATTTGTGGGCTGAATCTCCTTCAGTCCCATTCCCATTTCTGGTTGCCCAGAGGCCCGACTTCCTGTGTATGACGCCGAGCCGTAGGATTGCGGGCAGGAGCCAAGTTCTCCATACAGTAAAGACCCCAGTGTGCCTTGGTTATAGTAATATACCTGGCTTCCTTCCTGGCAGGGAAGTGACAGGCGGCTCTGCCCCTGATTTGGAATCTGAGATGGTGTTCCCTGAGCAAGGCTGGCAGAAAGCGATGGATGTAGAGGGACCATGTTCTTGGCGTCTGAAGTTTTATCATACTGGGCTGCCAGAAACATGGAGGAGGCAGCTGTGTGGCGGTCAGTGAGTGCCAGAGTAAAGTCTCCGAGTGAAGAAGAATTCTTTTCAGTGCTTGCTGTGATGTCCCACTCAAGAACACCTGGATAGGAAGCAGCTGAAGTGGAGATCTGGCTGTGGTCCGTAACTCCAGATAACATAGTCGTGCTAGAATGTTGGTAAAGGTAGGCACTACCCATGAGTGTCTGGAAAGGGGTACCAGTAGCCGATGCCGAACTGACGGCAGGGGCAGAGACTCTGGAGAAGTTGCAGACACTTCGTGTTAGGGAAGTTGCATTGCTCACCACAGGAGGAGAATGCTGCAGAGAATTTAGAGTTCCACGTAGAGATGGATGTTGGAAATTTTCTGTAAGAACAAGAGGGTCATGACAAACTCAGGGAGGTTGAGAAATTCTCACTACGTTTGAGGAACGGCATCATCTGAAGGTTCTTGCTATCAGGACACCTCTACTATCACTACTTCCTGAGAAACCCAAAATCAGACAGTTAATGATGGCTGTAAGGACTGAGCAGTTTTCCACTCTTCTCTATTAACTGCCTGTGCTCCCAATCTTGGGCACAGACGGGCAGAAGAGCCAAGTGGTGTGGTTCAGAGATTGTTCTCTAGGCTGGAAGCAACCTTCTCCCTGCCCTGTCTTTCCCTTCAGCCTGCACTCGTATTGACTTCTATGCTATTTCCTAGACTGGAAGCATTTTAGAACTAGGAGGCCCTTAGAGAACTTCGATGTTCTCAGTCTCATTTCGTGAGTAAGGAAACTGAGGCTCAGAGAGGTCGGGTTGACTTGTTCAAGTTCTCTCATTATGTTAGTATCATTACCAGGTTTCAGAACCTAAGTATCCTGACTTCCTTGCCAGGACTCCACTCTGAGCATGATACTGCCAGAAAGCAGGAGAAACAGAACTTATAATATAGGCATTTTTTTTGTCCATTAGAAAACAGTACGGCTATTACCATTGTCGTCTTCAGTGTCTCCCTTTGCTTGTGCAGTTCCCACGCTATTACCTAGAGGTGACGTACAGCTCAGTCCAACTGGTGAATTGAAAGAGTCATTTTTGCCCTCTTCAAGCCTGGTTTCTCATCCTACCTCAAAATGATTACCCGAAAGTGGATTTCTTAAGTGCTTTTGGAAAGGGAAAAGTTATCTGATTCCTTCAGATTACTCATCTATAAAGTGGTTATAACACCACCACCAATAATAATAGCAGTAATAATTAATAGATGAATAAGCTGATCTATTGCGTATGGTTTATATGGAGGAAGATACAATAAGTTCTAGAAAGACAAAGAAAAATCATGACAAGCATATTACGTTAACGAAAAAGAAATCCATAGATATTAATGAAAACTGGGGTATGTGGCAAGTATCGAAGCCTAATGAATTTACTAACAAATGGCATTCTGTACCATCCATGCAACATTATGAAAGTGAATTTTGCCCACTCTATTTTAGTGAATACTATTAACCAGAAAACACGATGGAGGTGATAGAGGTGAATGAATTCCTAGCCAATGCATACAGACAGAGAAGGTATGTCAGTAAAAAATGCATAACAAGCAACAGAATGCAATAAATGTGCATGTATAGGTAGCCACAACACACATAGACAAGTATTTCAATGAAAACCGGTGCGAAGCAGACGGCAAAATAATAAGTGTAAAAGAGTTTCATTATTGTGCTCCTTCATATTTTTACCCAGCAAGTAAGAGGTATTAAGCCTAGGAGAAATATATATTTCAATGAATATAGCTTATATAATAAGCAGAAAGGAAGCTTAAAATGTATCAGGAAGGTTTTTGGATTTATCCTAGAACTTAGATTAGAATCATCTTCAGCATCCAAGAAGATGGCATCCCAAAACCTCAATAGATGGCATCCCAAAACCTCAAAAAACCATCATGCCTAGAATCCCATTAAAAAAGATTTTCAAATGTAAGAAAATCCACAGGACTCCACAATATGGTTTTCGATAACGTGGATGTTGTTTGTTTGTTTCTTGGCCGCGCCGCGTGGCCCTGGCCGTGAAAGCACCGAGTCCTAGCACTGGACCGCCAGGGAATTCCCTAAGTGGGGGGGAATTAGAGATGTGGGGCTTGACTTTTTCTTCTTCTTCTTCTTCTTCGGTAGCTAAGATCTACAAGCGAACGATGGCTGTTGATCAATGTGCTCTCTGTGTTAGGAAGGAAATAACTGTAAAAATGAAAAGCAGCCTTGCCTTAGAACTACATATCACACAAAGGAAAATAGTCCTTCTGATTCAATTTAGAAGATATCACTTAAAATGTTGAATTGGCGAAATGTCTACCTAGTTTAAAAATTAGAAAGAATAAAACACTGAAAAGCAGCCCCCTAGATAACCACTGTGGTTGCTTGTTTATAGGAGGCATCATTTCTAAAACGTATTTCTAAACGTTTATATTCAAAACTGTCAAGTGGCCAACTGTATTCAGAGAGGCAATAAAAGAAAGAAAACGGAGTATGACTTTTCTGATAAGCTGCCTTTCCTGGCGATCCCCTGTTCTGGCCTTACTTTCCTTCTTAGTCTGTTAATGTAAGGGTTTGCTACCATCAACTTGGTTTTGCCCTGCTCTGAGCAGGTTTCCCTCTGTGCTGTTTCTGCTTTAATTGAAAATCTTTGGTTCCCATCAGCATTCCATTGCAAACTCCGTTTTTCTTGAGAGCTCCTCTATGCTTCCCTCTTCATTCTTACATTTTCTCCCATCTCTTGGTGCCTGTTGGCCTGTGCTAATGAAAACCATCCTAAACTTCCTTACGCTCGACTCTGTGCCTCCCTGTAGAGCCCAGTACTCTCCATCCTCTCTCCCTATTCTCTCTTTTCAACTAGTCGAAATCCTAGTGGAGGGAGACCATTAGAGATGAAACATCTTGGTATATATTGCTAGTTTTCTATGTCCCCTGGCTTTTCTATGTTTCTGTTGAAACACTCTTGAGAAGTGTCTGATTTCGTTTTCTACATGGGTACCCTTTAAGGCTCAATACTGGAAAGAAGGGGATCAGAGTGATCAACCCAATGTGGTATCCTAACGTAACAGTTAAGGAAAGCAACAGGCTTTGTGAGACAGCCAGTGATTTGTCCAAAGTCACACAGATAGTAAACGTCAAAGTCAAAAGTGAAATTAGGTCTCCAGACTTGTAGTTCAATACTTTCCCTCATTATTCCATGCTATTTTGAATCTCCTACTCAATTTAGGGGCAAAAGAAATCGAACGCAAAACTTTCCAAAGTTTCTTTTCTTACCTGACATGGTCAGAGAAGAGGAAGCATCCACTGCAGGTACAAGGGATGAGGAGACAACACTAGAGGATGTCTGAGTGGCTGCAGCTGAACGGCGCACGTGTCCAGTACAGAGGTCACTGGTTACTGGTCCAAACAGCTCCACGGAAACCCCAAGACTCTACCAAGTGGTAGTAGGTTTGGTAGGAGAGTGATGTCACAAAGCAGGCAGTTGAAAGGTATGAGAGAGCCAATAGGGAGGTCCGATCCCCAACAGGAAGGCGGGCTTGGGTGAAGAGAGTGTAGGAGAGCTAAAACAACACCTGAGTTTCTGAGCTCTGGGGAGGAAATCCTAGAAGACAGATTTACCTCCCCCAGGCTCTTCCATTAGGGAAATCATTGCAACATTTCTTACAGACGTTCATTAATACACTGAACTAAGAGTTACTTACATTCTACAGAGTATTCTATTTTATGTATCATATTCTTAGAGCTATATAGATCTTATTTAATTAATAATCCTTAGGAAGGAAAGAGCCATCTAGTTTGAACTATTACAGTTGTTCTGAAATCATATGTGTCTAATGAGTGAACTGATAGCAGCTTTTAAGGAGCCAAAGTAGGGATTAAGAAGCTCTCTTTGTAACTTGGTTCAAGAGTAGGGTGAAGTTTGTTGAGTGTACCTTGTGGAGAATGTTGTGGTCCAAGGCTCTTCTCTTTTAGTTTCTTCTCCTTGACTCCTACCTTCCTTGGGCTGGGCTAGGCTGGGGGCCAGGTTGGACTTGCGACTTAACATTTCTCTTCCGCTTTCTCTTGTTTTTTTTTCTTCCATTATGGGCATTGCTTCGAGGACAAGCCTTGATCTTGCATTGGACGTTACTTCCTGTCAACTTCCAGCAGCAGGAGTCTTCTTTTCAGTGCTTGATGCCTCACGAAATAGACTCTGCCCGTTGGCAGCAAATACCAGAGAGCTAGGAGACAGAGCTGGTTGCAGACCTTTCCTCTTCCAGCCTTTGGTTGCAATTGTTTGGCCCGTAATTTGCTAGCTCTAGTTCCTTGGCCACACAGGTATCCTGCCATCTCCAGCTCTTGTTATATGTGAGAGACATTCTGAACACTGTCCCTTTTTCTTTGCACAGAAGTATATACAGTGTGGCAGTTACTGTAATCTCCTCCGCCTTGCAAACAGCCACTCTAGAATCTTGGACCTCTAGGACTCTCTGTCTTGCATGCTTGGGGCAAGGCCAAGCAAAATGAGAGGAGAATAATTAGAGAAAGAGGAGGACGTTGGTGGAGAATTGGGAGCAGGTAAGGTGAAAAGGGCACAGGAGAAAAGAGATGCATGTAGACTTTTTGGTTTCTGTGGGAAACAGGTTGACACACTTGGGCCTCATTTGGTATTAACAGAACAGAGAGTTAAAGATCTAAGTAGCTAGATAGTGTGCAGCAACTGCCATGAAGTCTGTACACTGAAGAGAACAGTCTCACATCTAGTTTTCATTTTGTTTTATGTCATAGTACCTTATTTATAGCATTCACTGGTGTGTTTGTAGAATACAGATGTTTTCAAATGCTCTGGTTTTGTCTACATGGTTATCTCCTTGTCCTGTTTGTAAGGAATCCAACATTGTAAGACATATTGCATGTTTTTCTCTGACGACTGTTGACCTTGAAGCGTCATGAGCTAACTTGAGCTGTTGGATTCTGTGGAGAAACGTTCAAAAGGGTCTGTGAAAAAGGCACTGTGGTGAGTCGCATTATGCACCCGAGCGTAAGGAGCAGATATCTGCCACCAGCCCAGCTTGGCCTGGATTGCCTCTGTTTTAGTTCCCCTGGTCAGTGCTTTTCTCCTAACCACTCTTGTGACTGTGATAATGTGAGTAAGGGCGGAGTTGCTAATGATCTATGTGTGAGGTAAGCTGGTTTGAGGGAGGAAATCTATGGACCTAGTCATTTTCCTGGTGGTAAGCTTTCAGGGGTGCAGAGATTGATCTTCCTGGGGCCTTTTCTGGTCCCAGGAAGATATCGCATAGATGGGACCCCCCAAGACACACATTGAATCTTTAGGCCTGTTTTTCCTATTATGAGGTACGAGTTTCTTCACTGATGGGGATGATGCTTATCTGAGAAGAAATTGTGAAAGGTGGTGTAGTGTAGAGGTGTGGCTTCAGCTTTTAAGTTTTCCTCCAGGTTTTTCCCCTAAGCTTCCTACTTCGGACGGCCTACTTACATGATACTAGTAGGTGATGTCCGGCTAACAACTTCCTAAATATACCTGCAAGCCAGATCAGTGTCTCTTTTCTCTGTATTCCCATGGAAGTCAAGAGTCCCGCCGAATTTTCCATCGAAACAGTTGATTTGTGTTGTCTCTAGGAATTCTAAAGGGCGTACCGTTGCTTCCTAACCGGTGTCATTTGGGAGATCCGCCTCTGTACGTTCAAATGATTAATTTTGAGACTTTGCTCATGTGTGCAGTAAACCCTTGAATTCCCTAAGACCTTCCTTTCCTCCATCTCCTACCCCATTAAGCCCGCTTCAGTTCATCTCCTGAATTTCTTTGGAATCTGTCAGCCAGCTCTTCCTCAACTTCCTAATACTGAACTTGCCTGTCTGTTGCGATTAGGTCCTAACTAGTGTCCATATATATCTTGTTTCCTTCCAATCCACTCTTCACACAAGAAACCTTCAAAGCAAGTTGGAACGGTGCTCATAAACATCGCTCACAAACATTGTTTTGAGAATAGAAAACACACTGTTGGCCTTTAAGACTCTGCGTGGTCTAGAATCCTCTCTGCTTCTCTAGTCCCATCTTGTGCCACTTTTGCCCTCACTTTCTATGCTTCAGATACACTGAATTAACCTTAGTTCTCACTCATCTGACAGAAGTCAGTTCAGATACTATTTTTCACTGTGATTCCTAGCATTAAGGAATTTGATTATCAGGTTTTGTATGAGGACTATTTCATCAGGGGTACAGAAGTTCTGGCCATCTCTGGTTTTGGATATCCCTTATTTGTTGAGACCTTTGCGTTGTTTGGTGGCCTTTTGTCTGTTTTCCAGATGGGAAAACAGGAACAAGGGAAGTATAGGTTATTACTAGGTGGGGTTGAACAAGTGGAGCAGCAAACTGCAAAGCAGAAAGAAGAGGGACGTACTATAGAGGGATATGACTTCCATTCTCAAGGCGCCTGCATCCTGTGCAGGGAGACAGCCTAACATAAAATGTGCCTAACAACAAATATATTGACTTCTTACTAAAAATCTCCAGTTCATAGAACCGAGGGGTTTGTACCTTCTCCTTTAAAAGTGATAGTCCTGGGACTTCCCCGGTGGTCCCGTGGTGAAGACTCTGCGCTTGCAATGCAGCAGGCGTGGGTTCAATCCTGGTTGGGGAGCTAAGATCCCACATGCTGCGCAGCCAAAGAAATTTTTTTCGAACGTTATACTCCTGTATTATTGGCTTTAGTGGTTTCGATTTTGTTTTACTGTTAAGAAGATTTCAGTTTATTTACCGGGAACAAACAACACATAATGTAAAAATAGTTTCCCAGAAACGATTTCCATCATTCTCTTCTTCCCTTTCTCCCGCAGACTGGTGTTTCACCTTGACAAGTTCTCTGTCATTCCATAGGAAAGCTGTCTGGCTTGGAGGTTGCAATCCCAGGAATTTTTCATCAGCGGGGAAGTCTCCATCACTACAGAGGGATCAAGGGAGAAGTCAGTCCCTGGTAAGTGAGATGCTCCCCCTAAACACCAACACAGCAGTCGTGTACCTTTCAAGGGGTTCAGGGGCAAGATGGGCAAGGCATTTCTACTAACTCTTCTTAAGGATCACGACAGCGCCCTGTGCTACGAGGTAAGCGGTGACTGTTGTAGTTCTTACTGGTGATCCTTTCCTGTCACTGATTCTCGGCTTTCTTTGTATTTCATAGGACTGTTGTCATCCAATACAAAATGAGTCTTATTTTTAAAAACCTGAAATGTTTTACAGAGCCTAGCATTCTCATATAGGGTCCTTTCCATTCTCCCCACTCTCCCGAGAGGCCAAGAACACTTCACACCATGAACTAGGAGAGGGGTAGAGCCCTTTCTGATGAAATACATCAGCAAAGACAGAGTCTTAGCCTGCTTGCTCTCTGGACAGGATCTCGGACCACAAGGTCTTCACTCCTGGTGTAAATGAAGGAAGTGAGGACAGTTCAACTGGCACTCTCATAACAAGAGTTCTGAAACACCTTCCAAGAGACTATAGCAGTAGATGAGGGAAGGGAGTGCTACAGTGTGGCAGTACAGGGGGAATGATCGGCTACAGCAGTGAAAAGTGTGGTACCGATTGGTGTGCTCTCGGGGTTCTTGTACATGTAGCATAGATGACCTCTACAGTGGCCCTCCCACCTTCCCACCTGCATTAGGTGTTCTTTTTTTTTGTAATTTATGTTTATGTATTTATTTACTGTTTGAACTTATTTATTCTACGTATTTATTTTTTTTGGCTGCACTGGGTCTCTCATTGCTGTGCACGGGCTTTCTCTAGTTGGCGGCTAGCGGGGGCTACTCTTGGTTGCGGTGTGCGGGCATCTCATCGCGGTGGCTTCTCTTGTTGCGGAGCATGGGCTGTAGGCACGTGGGCTTCGGTAGTTGAGGCTCACGGGCTCTAGAATGCAGGCTCCGTCGTTGTGGCACATGCGCTTAGTTGCTGCACGGCATGTGGGATCTTCGCAGACCAGGGCTCGAACCCGTGTCCCCTGCATTGGCAGGCGCCACCAGGGAAGCCCTAGGTGTTCTCATATAGAGTCTAAAAACAGAGAGCACTGAGAGAAGGTAGTGGTTATTAAAGGCTCAGGATCTAAATTCTACCTGTCTCTACACCCCTTCCCAGCTGTCGATTTGACCCCATTTTTCAATGCTGACCTCATTGTTCAACTTTCTCTGCCGTCTGTATACTCACCTTGAAAACTTGTTTCTGTGATGCGTTGAGCAGACACAGGGTGGCAGATTGCAGAGGTGGAAGCTGGTGGTCGGATATTTGTGGGCTGAATCTCCTTCAGTCCCATCCCATTTCTGGTTGCCCAGAGGCCCTACTTCCTGTGTGTGACGCAGAGCCGTAGGATTGCGGGCAGGAGCCAAGTTCTCCATACAGTAAAGACCCCAGTGTGCCTTGGTTATAGTAATATACCTGGCTTCCTTCCTGGCAGGGAAGTGACAGGCGGCTATGCCCCTGATTTGTCCGTGGGCCTCCTGATCCAGCAGTTCCCTTGGCTCTGCCCCTGTCGTCAGCTGCCCCTAGGATAACTCTGAGCCCTAGCCACTTCTCTGGTAGATTTCCCTATTCCCCCACTACAGTCCCACCTGAATAAGGCGACTCAGACCTTTCAGAGATGTGTCCTGAACCTCTTGTTTCTGAAATACCTATCTGGTGGTTGTGAGACTTAAGGCCAGCGTCCCCGAGAGACTTTTTCTATTTCTCCTAGTAAACCTAGACTCCTCTTCTGTCACCTTCAACTCTACTCCAATTGTGTTCTTTCAACCCAGACCTCTGACCCTGCTTTTTACTTCTGCCATTTCATCCTCACTCCTGCTTCCTTTCCTAAATCCATACGTCTCTTTTGGCCTTCCTAGCCCTGGGCCAAGTTCCTTCCTCTTTGCTCAGTTTTTACCCCTTTCCTTCATTCTCCCATCCAACTTTCAGTCCTTCCTTTCTCACGCCCCAGTTAGCAGCATCTGAAAATTCGAAAGGTTTGTTACTCGTCTATTAATTGTATTCCATTTACTTATTCAGTTCTATACCTGTCTTACCTGTGTATGGAAGAACAGCTGGTAGCCAACCAAGGTGGCACCAAGAATCCTAGCAGCTCTCACTTGACGTATCCGTAGTAGTCGGCAATTTCCATTTCGTTTTCCCTCTCGGTGAAAAATTGCAGCTTGCCCGAAGAGGTGTATCTGGCAGCATTCTCCCGTTGTTGTTGAGCCCGCCTCTTCATGGCCTCTCGCTCTGGCCTCTGCTCTTGTTCGATGGGCTTTGACATGACTGGCTCAGGCACGTTGGGTTCCCTCCATGGAACTCGTTGCTTGCTGAAGTCTTGGAGTAGAAATTGGGTTTGGAGCTTGGGTGGGGCCTGGCGCTTATTCACAGCAGGGGGAACAGGCTCCCGCTGGAGAGGAGGGCCAGATGAAGTTTTGGAGGGTGCAGGCCTAGGAGCAGCAGACTGAGGGACACGAGGCTGGGTGTGGTTGGTCCAAGCCGGTTGGGTTGGGTTGGTCACAGTTGGCTGAGCTGGTTTGGCGGGGCCTGGCAAAGAGGCAGGAGCTGGCTGGGATGAATTGACTGCAGCAGGTTGAGCTGAGTCAGTAGAACCAGGCTGGGCACGGTAAGCCCCAGCAGGCCGATGTGAGGCCAGAGACTGTGGCCTCCGAGGAGCGGGTCGAGCTTGAGGCTTGTCCCAGGCAGAAAAAGGCAGAGGTATCAACTTGACCTTCCCAGGAGGAGGCCGCTCATACTGGGCTGGAGATGGACACTCTGTTTCAGCACTGCTGTCTGGTTTCTGGGCTTGGACTTGCGTTTTCTCAGGACCCTTCCCCTCACGTGGGGTATGCCGCCATGGCTGGATAGCTGGGGGTGGCTGGGGGTCTTTGGGGTTGCTTGACTTTCCCAAGAGCCGACAGGAAGAGAGCCCAGTTTTCGTCTCATTCTTCTTCCCCAGCGCATGAAGAACCTTCACAGACTCCAGCATGCGCACGCCAAGGGAGGTTCGAGGCTT
The DNA here is from genome assembly GCF_028023285.1 of Balaenoptera ricei. NCBI lineage: Eukaryota > Metazoa > Chordata > Mammalia > Artiodactyla > Balaenopteridae > Balaenoptera > Balaenoptera ricei. The sequence goes on from NC_082651.1 coordinate 37,767,023, forward strand.
TTGAAAGCTCTGTTGGAGAAGCTCAGTTTGGTGTTCCTTTCGCTTCGTGTGGGGGATTGCTGGCTTCTCTTCTGCCTTGACTTTGTTCCCTGACTGCTTGTTCTCTTCAGCCTTGTTTCTCCCTCTGGTCCTTTTGGTCTTTTCCTGCCCGTGGCTCTTAGTTTTGCTGATCTTTCTGGATGCAGCTTTCTGAGGTTTGCCTTGAGAGTGCTTGGCCGTGTTCACAGGAGCCCTGTCACTGACTGCAGCGTGGCAGGTAACCACTTCTCCCCCTAACAGGCACTCTGGATTCTTTGGCTGGATTTTGGCCTTGGGAGCGCCACTGATAGGCTCAGAGGCTTTCTGTTTGTTCTTCCTGGGTTGATCAGAGGGAACCTTTATGACACTTGGCTTTTCCTGCACCTGATTCACCTTAATGGCTCTGGTGTCTTTAGCTTTGATCACGTTGGGACCTTGGGATTGATCAAGCTCTTTCAAAGGATTAAAGAGCTGGGGAAGGTGAATATCCTCCGCCAGTGTAGTAATGTCTGCAAGACCACTGCTAGGTTCAGTCCCATTTTCAAGTGTCCCTAGGTCCTGACGACTCCGGCTGTTCTCTCCCAGATCAGCATTTTCAGAACCAGGCTGCTCCTCTTGGCTGAGGGGATCGGTGCAGGCCAGCGGCTGGTGAATATCAGGGATTCCTAAAGGGAGTAGTGGAGGATCTTGGTTCTCTGTTGGGATCTGGTAGGCATCCAGAGGCTTTGAAAGCTTGGTTTTGATATCATCCACGTGCTTACTCTCTATTTGTCCCTGGCTTGGAGCTGGAGGCAGGGCCAGGAGACGCCTGGCACTCTGGACTGGAGCTGTCACTGAAATGTCCCCAAGTTCAGATGGTGGGTTACTCTCAAGTATGTGGCTGTTTCTGCTACTGCAGGACTTGGGGAGTTCTTGACGTTGTGTCACACAAAACGTCTGGCTTGGAGGTTGCAATCCCAGGGAATTTTTCATCACCAGGGGGGAGGTCTCCATCCCTACAAAGGGATCAAGGGAGAAGTCAGTCCCTGGTAAGTGAGATGCTCCCCCTAAACACCAACACAGCAGTCATGTACCTTTCAAGGGGTTCAGGGGCAAGATGGGCAAGGCATTTCTACTAACTCTTCTTAAGGATCATGGACAGTGCCCTATGCTACGAGGTAAGCGGTGACTGTTGTAATTCTTACTGGTGAGCCTTTCCTGTCGCTGATTCTCGGCTCGCTTTGTATTTCATAGGACTGTTATAAGTCCAATACAAAATGAGTCTTATTTTTAAAAACCTGAAATGTTTTACAGAGCCTAGCATATTCTCATATAGGGTCCTTTCCATTCTCCCCACTCTCCCGAGAGGCCAAGAACACGTCACACCATGAACTAGGAGAGGGGGTAGAGCCCTTTCTGGTGAAATACATCAGCAAAGACAGAGTCTTAGCCTGCTTGCTCTCTGGACAGGATCTCGGACCACAAGGTCTTCAATCCTGGTATAAATGAAGGAAGTGAGGACAGTTCAACTGGCACTCTCATAACAAGAGTTCTGAAACACCTTCCAAAGAGACTATAGCAGTAGATGAGGGAAGGGAGTGCTACAGTGTGGCAGTACAGGGGGAACGATCGGCTACAGCAGTGAAAAGTGTGGTACCGATTGGTGTGCTCTCGGGGTTCTTGTACATGTAGCGTAGATGACCTCTACAGTGGCCCTCCCACCTTCCCACCTGCATTAGGTGTTCTTCTTTTTGTAATTTATGTTTATGTATTTATTTACTGTTTGAACTTATTTATTCTGCGTATTTATTTTTTTGGCTGCACTGGGTCTCTCATTGCTGTGCACGGGCTTTCTCTAGTTGGCGGCTAGCGGGGGCTACTCTTGGTTGCGGTGTGCGGGCTTCTCATCGCGGTGGCTTCTCTTGTTGCGGAGCATGGGCTGTAGGCACGTGGGCTTCGGTAGCTGAGGCTCACGGGCTCTAGAATGCAGGCTCCGTCGTTGTGGCACATGCGCTTAGTTGCTGCACGGCATGTGGGATCTTCGCAGACCAGGGCTCGAACCCGTGTCCCCCGCATTGCATTGGCAGGCGGATTCTTAACCACGGCGCCACCAGGGAAGCCCTAGGTGTTCTCATGTAGAGTCTAAAAACAGAGGGCACTGAGCGAAGGTAGTGGTTATTAAAGGCTCAGGATCTAAATTCTACCTGCCTCTACACCCCTTCCCAGCTGTCGATTTGACCCCATTTTTGAATGCCGACCTCATTCTTCAACTTTCTCTGGCGTTTGTTATACTCACCTTGAAAACTTGTTTCTGTGATGCGTTGAGCAGGCACAGGGTGGCAGACTGCAGAGGTGGAAGCTGGTGGTCGGATATTTGTGGGCTGAATCTCCTTCAGTCCCATTCCCATTTCTGGTTGCCCAGAGGCCCGACTTCCTGTGTATGACGCCGAGCCGTAGGATTGCGGGCAGGAGCCAAGTTCTCCATACAGTAAAGACCCCAGTGTGCCTTGGTTATAGTAATATACCTGGCTTCCTTCCTGGCAGGGAAGTGACAGGCGGCTCTGCCCCTGATTTGGAATCTGAGATGGTGTTCCCTGAGCAAGGCTGGCAGAAAGCGATGGATGTAGAGGGACCATGTTCTTGGCGTCTGAAGTTTTATCATACTGGGCTGCCAGAAACATGGAGGAGGCAGCTGTGTGGCGGTCAGTGAGTGCCAGTAAAGTCTCCGAGTGAAGAAGAATTCTTTTCAGTGCTTGCTGTGATGTCCCACTCAAGAACACCTGGATAGGAAGCAGCTGAAGTGGAGATCTGGCTGTGGTCCGTAACTCCAGATAACATAGTCGTGCTAGAATGTTGGTAAAGGTAGGCACTACCCATGAGTGTCTGGAAAGGGGTACCAGTAGCCGATGCCGAACTGACGGCAGGGGCAGAGACTCTGGAGAAGTTGCAGACACTTCGTGTTAGGGAAGTTGCATTGCTCACCACAGGAGGAGAATGCTGCAGAGAATTTAGAGTTCCACGTAGAGATGGATGTTGGAAATTTTCTGTAAGAACAAGAGGGTCATGACAAACTCAGGGAGGTTGAGAAATTCTCACTACGTTTGAGGAACGGCATCATCTGAAGGTTCTTGCTATCAGGACACCTCTACTATCACTACTTCCTGAGAAACCCAAAATCAGACAGTTAATGATGGCTGTAAGGACTGAGCAGTTTTCCACTCTTCTCTATTAACTGCCTGTGCTCCCAATCTTGGGCACAGACGGGCAGAAGAGCCAAGTGGTGTGGTTCAGAGATTGTTCTCTAGGCTGGAAGCAACCTTCTCCCTGCCCTGTCTTTCCCTTCAGCCTGCACTCGTATTGACTTCTATGCTATTTCCTAGACTGGAAGCATTTTAGAACTAGGAGGCCCTTAGAGAACTTCGATGTTCTCAGTCTCATTTCGTGAGTAAGGAAACTGAGGCTCAGAGAGGTCGGGTTGACTTGTTCAAGTTCTCTCATTATGTTAGTATCATTACCAGGTTTCAGAACCTAAGTATCCTGACTTCCTTGCCAGGACTCCACTCTGAGCATGATACTGCCAGAAAGCAGGAGAAACAGAACTTATAATATAGGCATTTTTTTTGTCCATTAGAAAACAGTACGGCTATTACCATTGTCGTCTTCAGTGTCTCCCTTTGCTTGTGCAGTTCCCACGCTATTACCTAGAGGTGACGTACAGCTCAGTCCAACGGGTGAATTGAAAGAGTCATTTTTGCCCTCTTCAAGCCTGGTTTCTCATCCTACCTCAAAATGATTACCCGAAAGTGGATTTCTTAAGTGCTTTTGGAAAGGGAAAAGTTATCTGATTCCTTCAGATTACTCATCTATAAAGTGGTTATAACACCACCACCAATAATAATAGCAGTAATAATTAATAGATGAATAAGCTGATCTATTGCGTATGGTTTATATGGAGGAAGATACAATAAGTTCTAGAAAGACAAAGAAAAATCATGACAAGCATATTACGTTAACGAAAAAGAAATCCATAGATATTAATGAAAACTGGGGTATGTGGCAAGTATCGAAGCCTAATGAATTTACTAACAAATGGCATTCTGTACCATCCATGCAACATTATGAAAGTGAATTTTGCCCACTCTATTTTAGTGAATACTATTAACCAGAAAACACGATGGAGGTGATAGAGGTGAATGAATTCCTAGCCAATGCATACAGACAGAGAAGGTATGTCAGTAAAAAATGCATAACAAGCAACAGAATGCAATAAATGTGCATGTATAGGTAGCCACAACACACATAGACAAGTATTTCAATGAAAACCGGTGCGAAGCAGACGGCAAAATAATAAGTGTAAAAGAGTTTCATTATTGTGCTCCTTCATATTTTTACCCAGCAAGTAAGAGGTATTAAGCCTAGGAGAAATATATATTTCAATGAATATAGCTTATATAATAAGCAGAAAGGAAGCTTAAAATGTATCAGGAAGGTTTTTGGATTTATCCTAGAACTTAGATTAGAATCATCTTCAGCATCCAAGAAGATGGCATCCCAAAACCTCAAAAAACCATCATGCCTAGAATCCCATTAAAAAAGATTTTCAAATGTAAGAAAATCCACAGGACTCCACAATATGGTTTTCGATAAACGTGGATGTTTGTTTGTTTTGTTTCTTTGGCCGCGCCGCGTGGCCCTGGCCGTGAAAGCACCGAGTCCTAAGCACTGGACCGCCAGGGAATTCCCTAAGTGGGGGGGAATTAGAGATGTGGGGCTTGACTTTTTCTTCTTCTTCTTCTTCTTCGGTAGCTAAGATCTACAAGCGAACGATGGCTGTTGATCAATGTGCTCTCTGTGTTAGGAAGGAAATAACTGTAAAAATGAAAAGCAGCCTTGCCTTAGAACCTACATATCACACAAAGGAAAATAGTCCTTCTGATTCAATTTAGAAGATATCACTTAAAATGTTGAATTGGCGAAATGTCTACCTAGTTTAAAAATTAGAAAGAATAAAACACTGAAAAGCAGCCCCCTAGATAACCACTGTGGTTGCTTGTTTATAGGAGGCATCATTTCTAAAACGTATTTCTAAAACGTTTATATTCAAAACTGTCAAGTGGCCAACTGTATTCAGAGAGGCAATAAAAGAAAGAAAACGGAGTATGACTTTTCTGATAAGCTGCCTTTCCTGGCGATCCCCTGTTCTGGCCTTACTTTCCTTCTTAGTCTGTTAATGTAAGGGTTTGCTACCATCAACTTGGTTTTGCCCTGCTCTGAGCAGGTTTCCCTCTGTGCTGTTTCTGCTTTAATTGAAAATCTTTGGTTCCCATCAGCATTCCATTGCAAACTCCGTTTTTCTTGAGAGCTCCTCTATGCTTTCCCTCTTCATTCTTACATTTTCTCCCATCTCTTGGTGCCTGTTGGCCTGTGCTAATGAAAACCATCCTAAACTTCCTTACGCTCGACTCTGTGCCTCCCTGTAGAGCCCAGTACTCTCCATCCTCTCTCCCTATTCTCTCTTTTCAACTAGTCGAAATCCTAGTGGAGGGAGACCATTAGAGATGAAACATCTTGGTATATATTGCTAGTTTTCTATGTCCCCTGGCTTTTCTATGTTTCTGTTGAAACACTCTTGAGAAGTGTCTGATTTCGTTTTCTACATGGGTACCCTTTAAGGCTCAATACTGGAAAAGAAGGGGATCAGAGTGATCAACCCAATGTGGTATCCTAACGTAACAGTTAAGGAAAGCAACAGGCTTTGTGAGACAGCCAGTGATTTGTCCAAAGTCACACAGATAGTAAACGTCAAAGTCAAAAGTGAAATTAGGTCTCCAGACTTGTAGTTCAATACTTTCCCTCATTATTCCATGCTATTTTGAATCTCCTACTCAATTTAGGGGCAAAAGAAATCGAACGCAAAACTTTCCAAAGTTTCTTTTCTTACCTGACATGGTCAGAGAAGAGGAAGCATCCACTGCAGGTACAAGGGATGAGGAGACAACACTAGAGGATGTCTGAGTGGCTGCAGCTGAACGGCGCACGTGTCCAGTACAGAGGTCACTGGTTACTGGTCCAAACAGCTCCACGGAAACCCCAAGACTCTACCAAGTGGTAGTAGGTTTGGTAGGAGAGTGATGTCACAAAGCAGGCAGTTGAAAGGTATGAGAGAGCCAATAGGGAGGTCCGATCCCCAACAGGAAGGCGGGCTTGGGTGAAGAGAGTGTAGGAGAGCTAAAACAACACCTGAGTTTCTGAGCTCTGGGGAGGAAATCCTAGAAGACAGATTTACCTCCCCCAGGCTCTTCCATTAGGGAAATCATTGCAACATTTCTTACAGACGTTCATTAATACACTGAACTAAGAGTTACTTACATTCTACAGAGTATTCTATTTTATGTATCATATACTTAGAGCTATATAGATCTTATTTAATTAATAATCCTTAGGAAGGAAAGAGCCATCTAGTTTGAACTATTACAGTTGTTCTGAAATCATATGTGTCTAATGAGTGAACTGATAGCAGCTTTTAAGGAGCCAAAGTAGGGATTAAGAAGCTCTCTTTGTAACTTGGTTCAAGAGTAGGGTGAAGTTTCTTGAGTGTACCTTGTGGAGAATGTTGTGGTCCAAGGCTCTTCTCTTTTAGTTTCTTCTCCTTGACTCCTACCTTCCTTGGGCTGGGCTAGGCTGGGGGCCAGGTTGGACTTGCGACTTAACATTTCTCTTCCGCTTTCTCTTGTTTTTTTTTCTTCCATTATGGGCATTGCTTCGAGGACAAGCCTTGATCTTGCATTGGACGTTACTTCCTGTCAACTTCCAGCAGCAGGAGTCTTCTTTTCAGTGCTTGATGCCTCACGAAATAGACTCTGCCCGTTGGCAGCAAATACCAGAGAGCTAGGAGACAGAGCTGGTTGCAGACCTTTCCTCTTCCAGCCTTTGGTTGCAATTGTTTGGCCCGTAATTTGCTAGCTCTAGTTCCTTGGGCCACACAGGTATCCTGCCATCTCCAGCTCTTGTTATATGTGAGAGACATTCTGAACACTGTCCCTTTTTCTTTGCACAGAAGTATATACAGTGTGGCAGTTACTGTAATCTCCTCCGCCTTGCAAACAGCCACTCTAGAATCTTGGACCTCTAGGACTCTCTGTCTTGCATGCTTGGGGGCAAGGCCAAGCAAAATGAAGAGGAGAATAATTAGAGAAAGAGGAGGACGTTGGTGGAGAATTGGGAGCAGGTAAGGTGAAAAGGGCACAGGAGAAAAGAGATGCATGTAGACTTTTTGGTTTCTGTGGGAAACAGGTTGACACACTTGGGCCTCATTTGGTATTAACAGAACAGAGAGTTAAAGATCTAAGTAGCTAGATAGTGTGCAGCAACTGCCATGAAGTCTGTACACTGAAGAGAACAGTCTCACATCTAGTTTTCATTTTGTTTTATGTCATAGTACCTTATTTATAGCATTCACTGGTGTGTTTGTAGAATACAGATGTTTTCAAATGCTCTGGTTTTGTCTACATGGTTATCTCCTTGTCCTGTTTGTAAGGAATCCAACATTGTAAGACATATTGCATGTTTTTCTCTTGACGACTGTTGACCTTGAAGCGTCATGAGCTAACTTGAGCTGTTGGATTCTGTGGAGAAACGTTCAAAAGGGTCTGTGAAAAAGGCACTGTGGTGAGTCGCATTATGCACCCGAGCGTAAGGAGCAGATATCTGCCACCAGCCCAGCTTGGCCTGGATTGCCTCTGTTTTAGTTCCCCTGGTCAGTGCTTTTCTCCCTAACCACTCTTGTGACTGTGATAATGTGAGTAAGGGCGGAGTTGCTAATGATCTATGTGTGAGGTAAGCTGGTTTGAGGGAGGAAATCTATGGACCTAGTCATTTTCCTTGGTGGTAAGCTTTCAGGGGTGCAGAGATTGATCTTCCTGGGGCCTTTTCTGGTCCCAGGAAGATATCGCATAGATGGGACCCCCCAAGACACACATTGAATCTTTAGGCCTGTTTTTCCTATTATGAGGTACGAGTTTCTTCACTGATGGGGATGATGCTTATCTGAGAAGAAATTGTGAAAGGTGGTGTAGTGTAGAGGTGTGGCTTCAGCTTTTAAGTTTTCCTCCAGGTTTTTCCCCTAAGCTTCCTACTTCGGACGGCCTACTTACATGATACTAGTAGGTGATGTCCGGCTAACAACTTCCTAAATATACCTGCAAGCCAGATCAGTGTCTCTTTTCTCTGTATTCCCATGGAAGTCAAGAGTCCCGCCGAATTTTCCATCGAAACAGTTGATTTGTGTTGTCTCTAGGAATTCTAAAGGGCGTACCGTTGCTTCCTAACCGGTGTCATTTGGGAGATCCGCCTCTGTACGTTCAAATGATTAATTTTGAGACTTTGCTCATGTGTGCAGTAAACCCTTGAATTCCCTAAGACCTTCCTTTCCTCCATCTCCTACCCCATTAAGCCCGCTTCAGTTCATCTCCTGAATTTCTTTGGAATCTGTCAGCCAGCTCTTCCTCAACTTCCTAATACTGAACTTGCCTGTCTGTTGCGATTAGGTCCTAACTAGTGTCCATATATATCTTGTTTCCTTCCAATCCACTCTTCACACAAGAAACCTTCAAAGCAAGTTGGAACGGTGCTCATAAACATCGCTCACAAACATTGTTTTGAGAATAGAAAACACACTGTTGGCCTTTAAGACTCTGCGTGGTCTAGAATCCTCTCTGCTTCTCTAGTCCCATCTTGTGCCACTTTTGCCCTCACTTTCTATGCTTCAGATACACTGAATTAACCTTAGTTCTCACTCATCTGACAGAAGTCAGTTCAGATACTATTTTTCACTGTGATTCCTAGCATTAAGGAATTTGATTATCAGGTTTTGTATGAGGACTATTTCATCAGGGGTACAGAAGTTCTGGCCATCTCTGGTTTTGGATATCCCTTATTTGTTGAGACCTTTGCGTTGTTTGGTGGCCTTTTGTCTGTTTTCCAGATGGGAAAACAGGAACAAGGGAAGTATAGGTTATTACTAGGTGGGGTTGAACAAGTGGAGCAGCAAACTGCAAAGCAGAAAGAAGAGGGACGTACTATAGAGGGATATGACTTCCATTCTCAAGGCGCCTGCATCCTGTGCAGGGAGACAGCCTAACATAAAATGTGCCTAACAACAAATATATTGACTTCTTACTAAAAATCTCCAGTTCATAGAACCGAGGGGTTTGTACCTTCTCCTTTAAAAGTGATAGTCCTGGGACTTCCCCGGTGGTCCCGTGGTGAAGACTCTGCGCTTGCAATGCAGCAGGCGTGGGTTCAATCCCTGGTTGGGGAGCTAAGATCCCACATGCTGCGCAGCCAAAGAAATTTTTTTCGAACGTTATACTCCTGTATTATTGGCTTTAGTGGTTTCGATTTTGTTTTACTGTTAAGAAGATTTCAGTTTATTTACCGGGAACAAACAACACATAATGTAAAAATAGTTTCCCAGAAACGATTTCCATCATTCTCTTCTTCCCTTTCTCCCGCAGACTGGTGTTTCACCTTGACAAGTTCTCTGTCATTCCATAGGAAAGCTGTCTGGCTTGGAGGTTGCAATCCCAGGGAATTTTTCATCAGCGGGGAAGTCTCCATCACTACAGAGGGATCAAGGGAGAAGTCAGTCCCTGGTAAGTGAGATGCTCCCCCTAAACACCAACACAGCAGTCGTGTACCTTTCAAGGGGTTCAGGGGCAAGATGGGCAAGGCATTTCTACTAACTCTTCTTAAGGATCACGGACAGCGCCCTGTGCTACGAGGTAAGCGGTGACTGTTGTAGTTCTTACTGGTGATCCTTTCCTGTCACTGATTCTCGGCTTTCTTTGTATTTCATAGGACTGTTGTCAGTCCAATACAAAATGAGTCTTATTTTTAAAAACCTGAAATGTTTTACAGAGCCTAGCATTCTCATATAGGGTCCTTTCCATTCTCCCCACTCTCCCGAGAGGCCAAGAACACTTCACACCATGAACTAGGAGAGGGGGTAGAGCCCTTTCTGATGAAATACATCAGCAAAGACAGAGTCTTAGCCTGCTTGCTCTCTGGACAGGATCTCGGACCACAAGGTCTTCACTCCTGGTGTAAATGAAGGAAGTGAGGACAGTTCAACTGGCACTCTCATAACAAGAGTTCTGAAACACCTTCCAAAGAGACTATAGCAGTAGATGAGGGAAGGGAGTGCTACAGTGTGGCAGTACCGGGGGAATGATCGGCTACAGCAGTGAAAAGTGTGGTACCGATTGGTGTGCTCTCGGGGTTCTTGTACATGTAGCATAGATGACCTCTACAGTGGCCCTCCCACCTTCCCACCTGCATTAGGTGTTCTTTTTTTTTGTAATTTATGTTTATGTATTTATTTACTGTTTGAACTTATTTATTCTACGTATTTATTTTTTTGGCTGCACTGGGTCTCTCATTGCTGTGCACGGGCTTTCTCTAGTTGGCGGCTAGCGGGGGCTACTCTTGGTTGCGGTGTGCGGGCATCTCATCGCGGTGGCTTCTCTTGTTGCGGAGCATGGGCTGTAGGCACGTGGGCTTCGGTAGTTGAGGCTCACGGGCTCTAGAATGCAGGCTCCGTCGTTGTGGCACATGCGCTTAGTTGCTGCACGGCATGTGGGATCTTCGCAGACCAGGGCTCGAACCCGTGTCCCCTGCATTGGCAGGCGCCACCAGGGAAGCCCTAGGTGTTCTCATATAGAGTCTAAAAACAGAGAGCACTGAGAGAAGGTAGTGGTTATTAAAGGCTCAGGATCTAAATTCTACCTGTCTCTACACCCCTTCCCAGCTGTCGATTTGACCCCATTTTTCAATGCTGACCTCATTGTTCAACTTTTCTCTGCCGTCTGTATACTCACCTTGAAAACTTGTTTCTGTGATGCGTTGAGCAGACACAGGGTGGCAGATTGCAGAGGTGGAAGCTGGTGGTCGGATATTTGTGGGCTGAATCTCCTTCAGTCCCATTCCCATTTCTGGTTGCCCAGAGGCCCTACTTCCTGTGTGTGACGCAGAGCCGTAGGATTGCGGGCAGGAGCCAAGTTCTCCATACAGTAAAGACCCCAGTGTGCCTTGGTTATAGTAATATACCTGGCTTCCTTCCTGGCAGGGAAGTGACAGGCGGCTATGCCCCTGATTTGTCCGTGGGCCTCCTGATCCAGCAGTTCCCTTGGCTCTGCCCCTGTCGTCAGCTGCCCCTAGGATAACTCTGAGCCCTAGCCACTTCTCTGGTAGATTTCCCTATTCCCCCACTACAGTCCCACCTGAATAAGGCGACTCAGACCTTTCAGAGATGTGTCCTGAACCTCTTGTTTTCTGAAATACCTATCTGGTGGTTGTGAGACTTAAGGCCAGCGTCCCCGAGAGACTTTTTCTATTTCTCCTAGTAAACCTAGACTCCTCTTCTGTCACCTTCAACTCTACTCCAATTGTGTTCTTTCAACCCAGACCTCTGACCCTGCTTTTTACTTCTGCCATTTCATCCTCACTCCTGCTTCCTTTCCTAAATCCATACGTCTCTTTTGGCCTTCCTAGCCCTGGGCCAAGTTCCTTCCTCTTTGCTCAGTTTTTACCCCTTTCCTTCATTCTCCCATCCAACTTTCAGTCCTTCCTTTCTCACGCCCCAGTTAGCAGCATCTGAAAATTCGAAAGGTTTGTTACTCGTCTATTAATTGTATTCCATTTACTTATTCAGTTCTATACCTGTCTTACCTGTGTATGGAAGAACAGCTGGTAGCCAACCAAGGTGGCACCAAGAATCCTAGCAGCTCTCACTTGACGTATCCGTAGTAGTCGGCAATTTCCATTTCGTTTTCCCTCTCGGTGAAAAATTGCAGCTTGCCCGAAGAGGTGTATCTGGCAGCATTCTCCCGTTGTTGTTGAGCCCGCCTCTTCATGGCCTCTCGCTCTGGCCTCTGCTCTTGTTCGATGGGCTTTGACATGACTGGCTCAGGCACGTTGGGTTCCCTCCATGGAACTCGTTGCTTGCTGAAGTCTTGGAGTAGAAATTGGGTTTGGAGCTTGGGTGGGGCCTGGCGCTTATTCACAGCAGGGGGAACAGGCTCCCGCTGGAGAGGAGGGCCAGATGAAGTTTTGGAGGGTGCAGGCCTAGGAGCAGCAGACTGAGGGACACGAGGCTGGGTGTGGTTGGTCCAAGCCGGTTGGGTTGGGTTGGTCACAGTTGGCTGAGCTGGTTTGGCGGGGCCTGGCAAAGAGGCAGGAGCTGGCTGGGATGAATTGACTGCAGCAGGTTGAGCTGAGTCAGTAGAACCAGGCTGGGCACGGTAAGCCCCAGCAGGCCGATGTGAGGCCAGAGACTGTGGCCTCCGAGGAGCGGGTCGAGCTTGAGGCTTGTCCCAGGCAGAAAAAGGCAGAGGTATCAACTTGACCTTCCCAGGAGGAGGCCGCTCATACTGGGCTGGAGATGGACACTCTGTTTCAGCACTGCTGTCTGGTTTCTGGGCTTGGACTTGCGTTTTCTCAGGACCCTTCCCCTCACGTGGGGTATGCCGCCATGGCTGGATAGCTGGGGGTGGCTGGGGGTCTTTGGGGTTGCTTGACTTTCCCAAGAGCCGACAGGAAGAGAGCCCAGTTTTCGTCTCATTCTTCTTCCCCAGCGCATGAAGAACCTTCACAGACTCCAGCATGCGCACGCCAAGGGAGGTTCGAGGCTTTTGAAAGCTCTGTTGGAGAAGCTCAGTTTGGTGTTCCTTTCGCTTCGTGTGGGGGATTGCTGGCTTCTCTTCTGCCTTGACTTTGTTCCCTGACTGCTTGTTCTCTTCAGCCTTGTTTCTCCCTCTGGTCCTTTTGGTCTTTTCCTGCCCGTGGCTCTTAGTTTTGCTGATCTTTCTGGATGCAGCTTTCTGAGGTTTGCCTTGAGAGTGCTTGGCCGTGTTCACAGGAGCCCTGTCACTGACTGCAGCGTGGCAGGTAACCACTTCTCCCCCTAACAGGCACTCTGGATTCTTTGGCTGGATTTTGGCCTTGGGAGCGCCACTGATAGGCTCAGAGGCTTTCTGTTTGTTCTTCCTGGGTTGATCAGAGGGAACCTTTATGACACTTGGCTTTTCCTGCACCTGATTCACCTTAATGGCTCTGGTGTCTTTAGCTTTGATCACGTTGGGACCTTGGGATTGATCAAGCTCTTTCAAAGGATTAAAGAGCTGGGGAAGGTGAATATCCTCCGCCAGTGTAGTAATGTCTGCAAGACCACTGCTAGGTTCAGTCCCATTTTCAAGTGTCCCTAGGTCCTGACGACTCCGGCTGTTCTCTCCCAGATCAGCATTTTCAGAACCAGGCTGCTCCTCTTGGCTGAGGGGATCGGTGCAGGCCAGCGGCTGGTGAATATCAGGGATTCCTAAAGGGAGTAGTGGAGGATCTTGGTTCTCTGTTGGGATCTGGTAGGCATCCAGAGGCTTTGAAAGCTTGGTTTTGATATCATCCACGTGCTTACTCTCTATTTGTCCCTGGCTTGGAGCTGGAGGCAGGGCCAGGAGACGCCTGGCACTCTGGACTGGAGCTGTCACTGAAATGTCCCCAAGTTCAGATGGTGGGTTACTCTCAAGTATGTGGCTGTTTCTGCTACTGCAGGACTTGGGGAGTTCTTGACGTTGTGTCACACAAAACGTCTGGCTTGGAGGTTGCAATCCCAGGGAATTTTTCATCACCAGGGGGGAGGTCTCCATCCCTACAAAGGGATCAAGGGAGAAGTCAGTCCCTGGTAAGTGAGATGCTCCCCCTAAACACCAACACAGCAGTCATGTACCTTTCAAGGGGTTCAGGGGCAAGATGGGCAAGGCATTTCTACTAACTCTTCTTAAGGATCATGGACAGTGCCCTATGCTACGAGGTAAGCGGTGACTGTTGTAATTCTTACTGGTGAGCCTTTCCTGTCGCTGATTCTCGGCTCGCTTTGTATTTCATAGGACTGTTATAAGTCCAATACAAAATGAGTCTTATTTTTAAAAACCTGAAATGTTTTACAGAGCCTAGCATATTCTCATATAGGGTCCTTTCCATTCTCCCCACTCTCCCGAGAGGCCAAGAACACGTCACACCATGAACTAGGAGAGGGGGTAGAGCCCTTTCTGGTGAAATACATCAGCAAAGACAGAGTCTTAGCCTGCTTGCTCTCTGGACAGGATCTCGGACCACAAGGTCTTCAATCCTGGTATAAATGAAGGAAGTGAGGACAGTTCAACTGGCACTCTCATAACAAGAGTTCTGAAACACCTTCCAAAGAGACTATAGCAGTAGATGAGGGAAGGGAGTGCTACAGTGTGGCAGTACAGGGGGAACGATCGGCTACAGCAGTGAAAAGTGTGGTACCGATTGGTGTGCTCTCGGGGTTCTTGTACATGTAGCGTAGATGACCTCTACAGTGGCCCTCCCACCTTCCCACCTGCATTAGGTGTTCTTCTTTTTGTAATTTATGTTTATGTATTTATTTACTGTTTGAACTTATTTATTCTGCGTATTTATTTTTTTGGCTGCACTGGGTCTCTCATTGCTGTGCACGGGCTTTCTCTAGTTGGCGGCTAGCGGGGGCTACTCTTGGTTGCGGTGTGCGGGCTTCTCATCGCGGTGGCTTCTCTTGTTGCGGAGCATGGGCTGTAGGCACGTGGGCTTCGGTAGCTGAGGCTCACGGGCTCTAGAATGCAGGCTCCGTCGTTGTGGCACATGCGCTTAGTTGCTGCACGGCATGTGGGATCTTCGCAGACCAGGGCTCGAACCCGTGTCCCCCGCATTGCATTGGCAGGCGGATTCTTAACCACGGCGCCACCAGGGAAGCCCTAGGTGTTCTCATGTAGAGTCTAAAAACAGAGGGCACTGAGCGAAGGTAGTGGTTATTAAAGGCTCAGGATCTAAATTCTACCTGCCTCTACACCCCTTCCCAGCTGTCGATTTGACCCCATTTTTGAATGCCGACCTCATTCTTCAACTTTCTCTGGCGTTTGTTATACTCACCTTGAAAACTTGTTTCTGTGATGCGTTGAGCAGGCACAGGGTGGCAGACTGCAGAGGTGGAAGCTGGTGGTCGGATATTTGTGGGCTGAATCTCCTTCAGTCCCATTCCCATTTCTGGTTGCCCAGAGGCCCGACTTCCTGTGTATGACGCCGAGCCGTAGGATTGCGGGCAGGAGCCAAGTTCTCCATACAGTAAAGACCCCAGTGTGCCTTGGTTATAGTAATATACCTGGCTTCCTTCCTGGCAGGGAAGTGACAGGCGGCTCTGCCCCTGATTTGGAATCTGAGATGGTGTTCCCTGAGCAAGGCTGGCAGAAAGCGATGGATGTAGAGGGACCATGTTCTTGGCGTCTGAAGTTTTATCATACTGGGCTGCCAGAAACATGGAGGAGGCAGCTGTGTGGCGGTCAGTGAGTGCCAGAGTAAAGTCTCCGAGTGAAGAAGAATTCTTTTCAGTGCTTGCTGTGATGTCCCACTCAAGAACACCTGGATAGGAAGCAGCTGAAGTGGAGATCTGGCTGTGGTCCGTAACTCCAGATAACATAGTCGTGCTAGAATGTTGGTAAAGGTAGGCACTACCCATGAGTGTCTGGAAAGGGGTACCAGTAGCCGATGCCGAACTGACGGCAGGGGCAGAGACTCTGGAGAAGTTGCAGACACTTCGTGTTAGGGAAGTTGCATTGCTCACCACAGGAGGAGAATGCTGCAGAGAATTTAGAGTTCCACGTAGAGATGGATGTTGGAAATTTTCTGTAAGAACAAGAGGGTCATGACAAACTCAGGGAGGTTGAGAAATTCTCACTACGTTTGAGGAACGGCATCATCTGAAGGTTCTTGCTATCAGGACACCTCTACTATCACTACTTCCTGAGAAACCCAAAATCAGACAGTTAATGATGGCTGTAAGGACTGAGCAGTTTTCCACTCTTCTCTATTAACTGCCTGTGCTCCCAATCTTGGGCACAGACGGGCAGAAGAGCCAAGTGGTGTGGTTCAGAGATTGTTCTCTAGGCTGGAAGCAACCTTCTCCCTGCCCTGTCTTTCCCTTCAGCCTGCACTCGTATTGACTTCTATGCTATTTCCTAGACTGGAAGCATTTTAGAACTAGGAGGCCCTTAGAGAACTTCGATGTTCTCAGTCTCATTTCGTGAGTAAGGAAACTGAGGCTCAGAGAGGTCGGGTTGACTTGTTCAAGTTCTCTCATTATGTTAGTATCATTACCAGGTTTCAGAACCTAAGTATCCTGACTTCCTTGCCAGGACTCCACTCTGAGCATGATACTGCCAGAAAGCAGGAGAAACAGAACTTATAATATAGGCATTTTTTTTGTCCATTAGAAAACAGTACGGCTATTACCATTGTCGTCTTCAGTGTCTCCCTTTGCTTGTGCAGTTCCCACGCTATTACCTAGAGGTGACGTACAGCTCAGTCCAACTGGTGAATTGAAAGAGTCATTTTTGCCCTCTTCAAGCCTGGTTTCTCATCCTACCTCAAAATGATTACCCGAAAGTGGATTTCTTAAGTGCTTTTGGAAAGGGAAAAGTTATCTGATTCCTTCAGATTACTCATCTATAAAGTGGTTATAACACCACCACCAATAATAATAGCAGTAATAATTAATAGATGAATAAGCTGATCTATTGCGTATGGTTTATATGGAGGAAGATACAATAAGTTCTAGAAAGACAAAGAAAAATCATGACAAGCATATTACGTTAACGAAAAAGAAATCCATAGATATTAATGAAAACTGGGGTATGTGGCAAGTATCGAAGCCTAATGAATTTACTAACAAATGGCATTCTGTACCATCCATGCAACATTATGAAAGTGAATTTTGCCCACTCTATTTTAGTGAATACTATTAACCAGAAAACACGATGGAGGTGATAGAGGTGAATGAATTCCTAGCCAATGCATACAGACAGAGAAGGTATGTCAGTAAAAAATGCATAACAAGCAACAGAATGCAATAAATGTGCATGTATAGGTAGCCACAACACACATAGACAAGTATTTCAATGAAAACCGGTGCGAAGCAGACGGCAAAATAATAAGTGTAAAAGAGTTTCATTATTGTGCTCCTTCATATTTTTACCCAGCAAGTAAGAGGTATTAAGCCTAGGAGAAATATATATTTCAATGAATATAGCTTATATAATAAGCAGAAAGGAAGCTTAAAATGTATCAGGAAGGTTTTTGGATTTATCCTAGAACTTAGATTAGAATCATCTTCAGCATCCAAGAAGATGGCATCCCAAAACCTCAAAAAACCATCATGCCTAGAATCCCATTAAAAAAGATTTTCAAATGTAAGAAAATCCACAGGACTCCACAATATGGTTTTCGATAAACGTGGATGTTTGTTTGTTTTGTTTCTTTGGCCGCGCCGCGTGGCCCTGGCCGTGAAAGCACCGAGTCCTAAGCACTGGACCGCCAGGGAATTCCCTAAGTGGGGGGGAATTAGAGATGTGGGGCTTGACTTTTTCTTCTTCTTCTTCTTCTTCGGTAGCTAAGATCTACAAGCGAACGATGGCTGTTGATCAATGTGCTCTCTGTGTTAGGAAGGAAATAACTGTAAAAATGAAAAGCAGCCTTGCCTTAGAACCTACATATCACACAAAGGAAAATAGTCCTTCTGATTCAATTTAGAAGATATCACTTAAAATGTTGAATTGGCGAAATGTCTACCTAGTTTAAAAATTAGAAAGAATAAAACACTGAAAAGCAGCCCCCTAGATAACCACTGTGGTTGCTTGTTTATAGGAGGCATCATTTCTAAAACGTATTTCTAAAACGTTTATATTCAAAACTGTCAAGTGGCCAACTGTATTCAGAGAGGCAATAAAAGAAAGAAAACGGAGTATGACTTTTCTGATAAGCTGCCTTTCCTGGCGATCCCCTGTTCTGGCCTTACTTTCCTTCTTAGTCTGTTAATGTAAGGGTTTGCTACCATCAACTTGGTTTTGCCCTGCTCTGAGCAGGTTTCCCTCTGTGCTGTTTCTGCTTTAATTGAAAATCTTTGGTTCCCATCAGCATTCCATTGCAAACTCCGTTTTTCTTGAGAGCTCCTCTATGCTTTCCCTCTTCATTCTTACATTTTCTCCCATCTCTTGGTGCCTGTTGGCCTGTGCTAATGAAAACCATCCTAAACTTCCTTACGCTCGACTCTGTGCCTCCCTGTAGAGCCCAGTACTCTCCATCCTCTCTCCCTATTCTCTCTTTTCAACTAGTCGAAATCCTAGTGGAGGGAGACCATTAGAGATGAAACATCTTGGTATATATTGCTAGTTTTCTATGTCCCCTGGCTTTTCTACGTTTCTGTTGAAACACTCTTGAGAAGTGTCTGATTTCGTTTTCTACATGGGTACCCTTTAAGGCTCAATACTGGAAAAGAAGGGGATCAGAGTGATCAACCCAATGTGGTATCCTAACGTAACAGTTAAGGAAAGCAACAGGCTTTGTGAGACAGCCAGTGATTTGTCCAAAGTCACACAGATAGTAAACGTCAAAGTCAAAAGTGAAATTAGGTCTCCAGACTTGTAGTTCAATACTTTCCCTCATTATTCCATGCTATTTTGAATCTCCTACTCAATTTAGGGGCAAAAGAAATCGAACGCAAAACTTTCCAAAGTTTCTTTTCTTACCTGACATGGTCAGAGAAGAGGAAGCATCCACTGCAGGTACAAGGGATGAGGAGACAACACTAGAGGATGTCTGAGTGGCTGCAGCTGAACGGCGCACGTGTCCAGTACAGAGGTCACTGGTTACTGGTCCAAACAGCTCCACGGAAACCCCAAGACTCTACCAAGTGGTAGTAGGTTTGGTAGGAGAGTGATGTCACAAAGCAGGCAGTTGAAAGGTATGAGAGAGCCAATAGGGAGGTCCGATCCCCAACAGGAAGGCGGGCTTGGGTGAAGAGAGTGTAGGAGAGCTAAAACAACACCTGAGTTTCTGAGCTCTGGGGAGGAAATCCTAGAAGACAGATTTACCTCCCCCAGGCTCTTCCATTAGGGAAATCATTGCAACATTTCTTACAGACGTTCATTAATACACTGAACTAAGAGTTACTTACATTCTACAGAGTATTCTATTTTATGTATCATATACTTAGAGCTATATAGATCTTATTTAATTAATAATCCTTAGGAAGGAAAGAGCCATCTAGTTTGAACTATTACAGTTGTTCTGAAATCATATGTGTCTAATGAGTGAACTGATAGCAGCTTTTAAGGAGCCAAAGTAGGGATTAAGAAGCTCTCTTTGTAACTTGGTTCAAGAGTAGGGTGAAGTTTCTTGAGTGTACCTTGTGGAGAATGTTGTGGTCCAAGGCTCTTCTCTTTTAGTTTCTTCTCCTTGACTCCTACCTTCCTTGGGCTGGGCTAGGCTGGGGGCCAGGTTGGACTTGCGACTTAACATTTCTCTTCCGCTTTCTCTTGTTTTTTTTTCTTCCATTATGGGCATTGCTTCGAGGACAAGCCTTGATCTTGCATTGGACGTTACTTCCTGTCAACTTCCAGCAGCAGGAGTCTTCTTTTCAGTGCTTGATGCCTCACGAAATAGACTCTGCCCGTTGGCAGCAAATACCAGAGAGCTAGGAGACAGAGCTGGTTGCAGACCTTTCCTCTTCCAGCCTTTGGTTGCAATTGTTTGGCCCGTAATTTGCTAGCTCTAGTTCCTTGGGCCACACAGGTATCCTGCCATCTCCAGCTCTTGTTATATGTGAGAGACATTCTGAACACTGTCCCTTTTTCTTTGCACAGAAGTATATACAGTGTGGCAGTTACTGTAATCTCCTCCGCCTTGCAAACAGCCACTCTAGAATCTTGGACCTCTAGGACTCTCTGTCTTGCATGCTTGGGGGCAAGGCCAAGCAAAATGAAGAGGAGAATAATTAGAGAAAGAGGAGGACGTTGGTGGAGAATTGGGAGCAGGTAAGGTGAAAAGGGCACAGGAGAAAAGAGATGCATGTAGACTTTTTGGTTTCTGTGGGAAACAGGTTGACACACTTGGGCCTCATTTGGTATTAACAGAACAGAGAGTTAAAGATCTAAGTAGCTAGATAGTGTGCAGCAACTGCCATGAAGTCTGTACACTGAAGAGAACAGTCTCACATCTAGTTTTCATTTTGTTTTATGTCATAGTACCTTATTTATAGCATTCACTGGTGTGTTTGTAGAATACAGATGTTTTCAAATGCTCTGGTTTTGTCTACATGGTTATCTCCTTGTCCTGTTTGTAAGGAATCCAACATTGTAAGACATATTGCATGTTTTTCTCTTGACGACTGTTGACCTTGAAGCGTCATGAGCTAACTTGAGCTGTTGGATTCTGTGGAGAAACGTTCAAAAGGGTCTGTGAAAAAGGCACTGTGGTGAGTCGCATTATGCACCCGAGCGTAAGGAGCAGATATCTGCCACCAGCCCAGCTTGGCCTGGATTGCCTCTGTTTTAGTTCCCCTGGTCAGTGCTTTTCTCCCTAACCACTCTTGTGACTGTGATAATGTGAGTAAGGGCGGAGTTGCTAATGATCTATGTGTGAGGTAAGCTGGTTTGAGGGAGGAAATCTATGGACCTAGTCATTTTCCTTGGTGGTAAGCTTTCAGGGGTGCAGAGATTGATCTTCCTGGGGCCTTTTCTGGTCCCAGGAAGATATCGCATAGATGGGACCTCCCAAGACACACATTGAATCTTTAGGCCTGTTTTTCCTATTATGAGGTACGAGTTTCTTCACTGATGGGGATGATGCTTATCTGAGAAGAAATTGTGAAAGGTGGTGTAGTGTAGAGGTGTGGCTTCAGCTTTTAAGTTTTCCTCCAGGTTTTTCCCCTAAGCTTCCTACTTCGGACGGCCTACTTACATGATACTAGTAGGTGATGTCCGGCTAACAACTTCCTAAATATACCTGCAAGCCAGATCAGTGTCTCTTTTCTCTGTATTCCCATGGAAGTCAAGAGTCCCGCCGAATTTTCCATCGAAACAGTTGATTTGTGTTGTCTCTAGGAATTCTAAAGGGCGTACCGTTGCTTCCTAACCGGTGTCATTTGGGAGATCCGCCTCTGTACGTTCAAATGATTAATTTTGAGACTTTGCTCATGTGTGCAGTAAACCCTTGAATTCCCTAAGACCTTCCTTTCCTCCATCTCCTACCCCATTAAGCCCGCTTCAGTTCATCTCCTGAATTTCTTTGGAATCTGTCAGCCAGCTCTTCCTCAACTTCCTAATACTGAACTTGCCTGTCTGTTGCGATTAGGTCCTAACTAGTGTCCATATATATCTTGTTTCCTTCCAATCCACTCTTCACACAAGAAACCTTCAAAGCAAGTTGGAACGGTGCTCATAAACATCGCTCACAAACATTGTTTTGAGAATAGAAAACACACTGTTGGCCTTTAAGACTCTGCGTGGTCTAGAATCCTCTCTGCTTCTCTAGTCCCATCTTGTGCCACTTTTGCCCTCACTTTCTATGCTTCAGATACACTGAATTAACCTTAGTTCTCACTCATCTGACAGAAGTCAGTTCAGATACTATTTTTCACTGTGATTCCTAGCATTAAGGAATTTGATTATCAGGTTTTGTATGAGGACTATTTCATCAGGGGTACAGAAGTTCTGGCCATCTCTGGTTTTGGATATCCCTTATTTGTTGAGACCTTTGCGTTGTTTGGTGGCCTTTTGTCTGTTTTCCAGATGGGAAAACAGGAACAAGGGAAGTATAGGTTATTACTAGGTGGGGTTGAACAAGTGGAGCAGCAAACTGCAAAGCAGAAAGAAGAGGGACGTACTATAGAGGGATATGACTTCCATTCTCAAGGCGCCTGCATCCTGTGCAGGGAGACAGCCTAACATAAAATGTGCCTAACAACAAATATATTGACTTCTTACTAAAAATCTCCAGTTCATAGAACCGAGGGGTTTGTACCTTCTCCTTTAAAAGTGATAGTCCTGGGACTTCCCCGGTGGTCCCGTGGTGAAGACTCTGCGCTTGCAATGCAGCAGGCGTGGGTTCAATCCCTGGTTGGGGAGCTAAGATCCCACATGCTGCGCAGCCAAAGAAATTTTTTTCGAACGTTATACTCCTGTATTATTGGCTTTAGTGGTTTCGATTTTGTTTTACTGTTAAGAAGATTTCAGTTTATTTACCGGGAACAAACAACACATAATGTAAAAATAGTTTCCCAGAAACGATTTCCATCATTCTCTTCTTCCCTTTCTCCCGCAGACTGGTGTTTCACCTTGACAAGTTCTCTGTCATTCCATAGGAAAGCTGTCTGGCTTGGAGGTTGCAATCCCAGGGAATTTTTCATCAGCGGGGAAGTCTCCATCACTACAGAGGGATCAAGGGAGAAGTCAGTCCCTGGTAAGTGAGATGCTCCCCCTAAACACCAACACAGCAGTCGTGTACCTTTCAAGGGGTTCAGGGGCAAGATGGGCAAGGCATTTCTACTAACTCTTCTTAAGGATCACGGACAGCGCCCTGTGCTACGAGGTAAGCGGTGACTGTTGTAGTTCTTACTGGTGATCCTTTCCTGTCACTGATTCTCGGCTTTCTTTGTATTTCATAGGACTGTTGTCAGTCCAATACAAAATGAGTCTTATTTTTAAAAACCTGAAATGTTTTACAGAGCCTAGCATTCTCATATAGGGTCCTTTCCATTCTCCCCACTCTCCCGAGAGGCCAAGAACACTTCACACCATGAACTAGGAGAGGGGGTAGAGCCCTTTCTGATGAAATACATCAGCAAAGACAGAGTCTTAGCCTGCTTGCTCTCTGGACAGGATCTCGGACCACAAGGTCTTCACTCCTGGTGTAAATGAAGGAAGTGAGGACAGTTCAACTGGCACTCTCATAACAAGAGTTCTGAAACACCTTCCAAAGAGACTATAGCAGTAGATGAGGGAAGGGAGTGCTACAGTGTGGCAGTACCGGGGGAATGATCGGCTACAGCAGTGAAAAGTGTGGTACCGATTGGTGTGCTCTCGGGGTTCTTGTACATGTAGCATAGATGACCTCTACAGTGGCCCTCCCACCTTCCCACCTGCATTAGGTGTTCTTTTTTTTTGTAATTTATGTTTATGTATTTATTTACTGTTTGAACTTATTTATTCTACGTATTTATTTTTTTGGCTGCACTGGGTCTCTCATTGCTGTGCACGGGCTTTCTCTAGTTGGCGGCTAGCGGGGGCTACTCTTGGTTGCGGTGTGCGGGCATCTCATCGCGGTGGCTTCTCTTGTTGCGGAGCATGGGCTGTAGGCACGTGGGCTTCGGTAGTTGAGGCTCACGGGCTCTAGAATGCAGGCTCCGTCGTTGTGGCACATGCGCTTAGTTGCTGCACGGCATGTGGGATCTTCGCAGACCAGGGCTCGAACCCGTGTCCCCTGCATTGGCAGGCGCCACCAGGGAAGCCCTAGGTGTTCTCATATAGAGTCTAAAAACAGAGAGCACTGAGAGAAGGTAGTGGTTATTAAAGGCTCAGGATCTAAATTCTACCTGTCTCTACACCCCTTCCCAGCTGTCGATTTGACCCCATTTTTCAATGCTGACCTCATTGTTCAACTTTTCTCTGCCGTCTGTATACTCACCTTGAAAACTTGTTTCTGTGATGCGTTGAGCAGACACAGGGTGGCAGATTGCAGAGGTGGAAGCTGGTGGTCGGATATTTGTGGGCTGAATCTCCTTCAGTCCCATTCCCATTTCTGGTTGCCCAGAGGCCCTACTTCCTGTGTGTGACGCAGAGCCGTAGGATTGCGGGCAGGAGCCAAGTTCTCCATACAGTAAAGACCCCAGTGTGCCTTGGTTATAGTAATATACCTGGCTTCCTTCCTGGCAGGGAAGTGACAGGCGGCTATGCCCCTGATTTGTCCGTGGGCCTCCTGATCCAGCAGTTCCCTTGGCTCTGCCCCTGTCGTCAGCTGCCCCTAGGATAACTCTGAGCCCTAGCCACTTCTCTGGTAGATTTCCCTATTCCCCCACTACAGTCCCACCTGAATAAGGCGACTCAGACCTTTCAGAGATGTGTCCTGAACCTCTTGTTTTCTGAAA
Organism: Balaenoptera ricei; assembly: GCF_028023285.1. Lineage (NCBI taxonomy): Eukaryota > Metazoa > Chordata > Mammalia > Artiodactyla > Balaenopteridae > Balaenoptera > Balaenoptera ricei. The sequence continues at coordinate 37,791,045 of NC_082651.1, forward strand.
TACCTATCTGGTGGTTGTGAGACTTAAGGCCAGCGTCCCCGAGAGACTTTTTCTATTTCTCCTAGTAAACCTAGACTCCTCTTCTGTCACCTTCAACTCTACTCCAATTGTGTTCTTTCAACCCAGACCTCTGACCCTGCTTTTTACTTCTGCCATTTCATCCTCACTCCTGCTTCCTTTCCTAAATCCATACGTCTCTTTTGGCCTTCCTAGCCCTGGGCCAAGTTCCTTCCTCTTTGCTCAGTTTTTACCCCTTTCCTTCATTCTCCCATCCAACTTTCAGTCCTTCCTTTCTCACGCCCCAGTTAGCAGCATCTGAAAATTCGAAAGGTTTGTTACTCGTCTATTAATTGTATTCCATTTACTTATTCAGTTCTATACCTGTCTTACCTGTGTATGGAAGAACAGCTGGTAGCCAACCAAGGTGGCACCAAGAATCCTAGCAGCTCTCACTTGACGTATCCGTAGTAGTCGGCAATTTCCATTTCGTTTTCCCTCTCGGTGAAAAATTGCAGCTTGCCCGAAGAGGTGTATCTGGCAGCATTCTCCCGTTGTTGTTGAGCCCGCCTCTTCATGGCCTCTCGCTCTGGCCTCTGCTCTTGTTCGATGGGCTTTGACATGACTGGCTCAGGCACGTTGGGTTCCCTCCATGGAACTCGTTGCTTGCTGAAGTCTTGGAGTAGAAATTGGGTTTGGAGCTTGGGTGGGGCCTGGCGCTTATTCACAGCAGGGGGAACAGGCTCCCGCTGGAGAGGAGGGCCAGATGAAGTTTTGGAGGGTGCAGGCCTAGGAGCAGCAGACTGAGGGACACGAGGCTGGGTGTGGTTGGTCCAAGCCGGTTGGGTTGGGTTGGTCACAGTTGGCTGAGCTGGTTTGGCGGGGCCTGGCAAAGAGGCAGGAGCTGGCTGGGATGAATTGACTGCAGCAGGTTGAGCTGAGTCAGTAGAACCAGGCTGGGCACGGTAAGCCCCAGCAGGCCGATGTGAGGCCAGAGACTGTGGCCTCCGAGGAGCGGGTCGAGCTTGAGGCTTGTCCCAGGCAGAAAAAGGCAGAGGTATCAACTTGACCTTCCCAGGAGGAGGCCGCTCATACTGGGCTGGAGATGGACACTCTGTTTCAGCACTGCTGTCTGGTTTCTGGGCTTGGACTTGCGTTTTCTCAGGACCCTTCCCCTCACGTGGGGTATGCCGCCATGGCTGGATAGCTGGGGGTGGCTGGGGGTCTTTGGGGTTGCTTGACTTTCCCAAGAGCCGACAGGAAGAGAGCCCAGTTTTCGTCTCATTCTTCTTCCCCAGCGCATGAAGAACCTTCACAGACTCCAGCATGCGCACGCCAAGGGAGGTTCGAGGCTTTTGAAAGCTCTGTTGGAGAAGCTCAGTTTGGTGTTCCTTTTGCTTCGTGTGGGGGATTGCTGGCTTCTCTTCTGCCTTGACTTTGTTCCCTGACTGCTTGTTCTCTTCAGCCTTGTTTCTCCCTCTGGTCCTTTTGGTCTTTTCCTGCCCGTGGCTCTTAGTTTTGCTGATCTTTCTGGATGCAGCTTTCTGAGGTTTGCCTTGAGAGTGCTTGGCCGTGTTCACAGGAGCCCTGTCACTGACTGCAGCGTGGCAGGTAACCACTTCTCCCCCTAACAGGCACTCTGGTTTCTTTGGCTGGATTTTGGCCTTGGGAGCGCCACTGATAGGCTCAGAGGCTTTCTGTTTGTTCTTCCTGGGTTGATCAGAGGGAACCTTTATGACACTTGGCTTTTCCTGCACCTGATTCACCTTAATGGCTCTGGTGTCTTTAGCTTTGATCACGTTGGGACCTTGGGATTGATCAAGCTCTTTCAAAGGATTAAAGAGCTGGGGAAGGTGAATATCCTCCGCCAGTGTAGTAACGTCTGCAAGACCACTGCTAGGTTCAGTCCCATTTTCAAGTGTCCCTAGGTCCTGACGACTCCGGCTGTTCTCTCCCAGATCAGCATTTTCAGAACCAGGCTGCTCCTCTTGGCTGAGGGGATCGGTGCAGGCCAGCGGCTGGTGAATATCAGGGATTCCTAAAGGGAGTAGTGGAGGATCTTGGTTCTCTGTTGGGATCTGGTAGGCATCCAGAGGCTTTGAAAGCTTGGTTTTGATATCATCCACGTGCTTACTCTCTATTTGTCCCTGGCTTGGAGCTGGAGGCAGGGCCAGGAGACGCCTGGCACTCTGGACTGGAGCTGTCACTGAAATGTCCCCAAGTTCAGATGGTGGGTTACTCTCAAGTATGTGGCTGTTTCTGCTACTGCAGGACTTGGGGAGTTCTTGACGTTGTGTCACACAAAACGTCTGGCTTGGAGGTTGCAATCCCAGGGAATTTTTCATCACCAGGGGGGAGGTCTCCATCCCTACAAAGGGATCAAGGGAGAAGTCAGTCCCTGGTAAGTGAGATGCTCCCCCTAAACACCAACACAGCAGTCATGTACCTTTCAAGGGGTTCAGGGGCAAGATGGGCAAGGCATTTCTACTAACTCTTCTTAAGGATCATGGACAGTGCCCTATGCTACGAGGTAAGCGGTGACTGTTGTAATTCTTACTGGTGAGCCTTTCCTGTCGCTGATTCTCGGCTCGCTTTGTATTTCATAGGACTGTTATAAGTCCAATACAAAATGAGTCTTATTTTTAAAAACCTGAAATGTTTTACAGAGCCTAGCATATTCTCATATAGGGTCCTTTCCATTCTCCCCACTCTCCCGAGAGGCCAAGAACACGTCACACCATGAACTAGGAGAGGGGGTAGAGCCCTTTCTGATGAAATACATCAGCAAAGACAGAGTCTTAGCCTGCTTGCTCTCTGGACAGGATCTCGGACCACAAGGTCTTCAATCCTGGTATAAATGAAGGAAGTGAGGACAGTTCAACTGGCACTCTCATAACAAGAGTTCTGAAACACCTTCCAAAGAGACTATAGCAGTAGATGAGGGAAGGGAGTGCTACAGTGTGGCAGTACAGGGGGAACGATCGGCTACAGCAGTGAAAAGTGTGGTACCGATTGGTGTGCTCTCGGGGTTCTTGTACATGTAGCATAGATGACCTCTACAGTGGCCCTCCCACCTTCCCACCTGCATTAGGTGTTCTTCTTTTTGTAATTTATGTTTATGTATTTATTTACTGTTTGAACTTATTTATTCTGCGTATTTATTTTTTTGGCTGCACTGGGTCTCTCATTGCTGTGCACGGGCTTTCTCTAGTTGGCGGCTAGCGGGGGCTACTCTTGGTTGCGGTGTGCGGGCTTCTCATCGCGGTGGCTTCTCTTGTTGCGGAGCATGGGCTGTAGGCACGTGGGCTTCGGTAGCTGAGGCTCACGGGCTCTAGAATGCAGGCTCCGTCGTTGTGGCACATGCGCTTAGTTGCTGCACGGCATGTGGGATCTTCGCAGACCAGGGCTCGAACCCGTGTCCCCCGCATTGCATTGGCAGGCGGATTCTTAACCACGGCGCCACCAGGGAAGCCCTAGGTGTTCTCATGTAGAGTCTAAAAACAGAGGGCACTGAGCGAAGGTAGTGGTTATTAAAGGCTCAGGATCTAAATTCTACCTGCCTCTACACCCCTTCCCAGCTGTCGATTTGACCCCATTTTTGAATGCCGACCTCATTCTTCAACTTTCTCTGGCGTTTGTTATACTCACCTTGAAAACTTGTTTCTGTGATGCGTTGAGCAGGCACAGGGTGGCAGACTGCAGAGGTGGAAGCTGGTGGTCGGATATTTGTGGGCTGAATCTCCTTCAGTCCCATTCCCATTTCTGGTTGCCCAGAGGCCCGACTTCCTGTGTATGACGCCGAGCCGTAGGATTGCGGGCAGGAGCCAAGTTCTCCATACAGTAAAGACCCCAGTGTGCCTTGGTTATAGTAATATACCTGGCTTCCTTCCTGGCAGGGAAGTGACAGGCGGCTCTGCCCCTGATTTGGAATCTGAGATGGTGTTCCCTGAGCAAGGCTGGCAGAAAGCGATGGATGTAGAGGGACCATGTTCTTGGCGTCTGAAGTTTTATCATACTGGGCTGCCAGAAACATGGAGGAGGCAGCTGTGTGGCGGTCAGTGAGTGCCAGAGTAAAGTCTCCGAGTGAAGAAGAATTCTTTTCAGTGCTTGCTGTGATGTCCCACTCAAGAACACCTGGATAGGAAGCAGCTGAAGTGGAGATCTGGCTGTGGTCCGTAACTCCAGATAACATAGTCGTGCTAGAATGTTGGTAAAGGTAGGCACTACCCATGAGTGTCTGGAAAGGGGTACCAGTAGCCGATGCCGAACTGACGGCAGGGGCAGAGACTCTGGAGAAGTTGCAGACACTTCGTGTTAGGGAAGTTGCATTGCTCACCACAGGAGGAGAATGCTGCAGAGAATTTAGAGTTCCACGTAGAGATGGATGTTGGAAATTTTCTGTAAGAACAAGAGGGTCATGACAAACTCAGGGAGGTTGAGAAATTCTCACTACGTTTGAGGAACGGCATCATCTGAAGGTTCTTGCTATCAGGACACCTCTACTATCACTACTTCCTGAGAAACCCAAAATCAGACAGTTAATGATGGCTGTAAGGA